>NC_053159.1:117745568-118020568 GCF_016835505.1 Polypterus senegalus
TTAGCTCCCAGGTTTATGGGCCCTTATACGATTTTGAAGAGAGCGAGTCTGGTTTCTTACTGTTTAGCCATTCCTACACATTTTAGAATTCTTCATACTTTATATATTTCTTGATAAAAGTCAGTTCATTGTAGTCCAAATCAGAAATCAAAATCTGTGCCTCCTTCTTATCTAGTTTAACTGGAGGGAAGTGAGGAGTATGAAGCTCAAAGAATATTGGCTCGAATATATACGTTCGAGTTTTTCATTGCGTTGTATAATTTCGTTCTATTTGGCATTGAAATTAACATGCAAATATTTTTTAAACTTACACTTTTACTGCAAAACTTCATTAAAAACAATATTTTTAGTAAAATTTTCGTCAATATCGCATTGAATTTTGATTCTGTGTTTGGACTTACATTGTGATAATGCAACATATAACTTCCTGTGAGAGAATATCATTACTTTTTCTCTAATAAATAAACTGACTTTTTTGAATGTTTGTCTCTGTGATTTGTTAATTGTCTTTGCAAAATCTATTCTAACAGGAAATGGTTAACGTTTTAATACGAATGGCATATCAAAATCTCCTTTGGTGTCTAATGTTATTCTTGAATACATCATTCTTTCAACAGTGATTCGGGTGGTGAAAGACAGGACGTGTTAATGGTTGTAGTTATTCTTTGGAATATTGTAAGTTGATGTTTTCTGCATGATCACCACCAACTGTTTCAGCATAGTTTATTTATACGCATTTAACCAATTTGCCGTGTAACCGATCGACAGTTTTTGCGTTGATTTGTTTGACTTCATTGTACTCATTTCTTCTGTTGATATCCGTTCGGGATGAAATTCATCAATAAGATTTGGACATAATAAGTCTTCTTTAATTGGGAACTTAAAGTGAGGAAAACGTAAAAATTTATAAGAGCTGAGAGAGCAGGAAATGTGTCTGTCAAAAGTATTCACAAGAATGAGATGTGATTGGACCGTGTGCGTGTTTGAATATGGTTGAGAAGGGCGTGACTTGAAACAACTTCATGTCAAAAGTCTTGTCTCATGGGACTTGAAGAAATCTCTTCAAAAAAGTTTCATCTCGTTGCAGGATTTTTCATATAATAGAGAGATCTTTGTGTGGCACATTTCTTTTTATTATGGGTACTGCCCATAAGATGTAGGGGGTGTCAAGCTGCTGTTACGCACAATAACCAGGGGTGATTACCCCAAATCTATAAAGAGCAAAACTGTCCTCTTCCTCGTGGTCCAAGTTAATGGATTTGCCAAATGAATTACACTTAGGATTATGAGTGCTTCTGTTAAGACTTCCGGTGACAAATTGCTTTCTGTTTCCTGACTACTAAATATGTCATTCAATTTGGCCCCATGACTCGTACTGTCGTCTTTGATCTCATATCCTAAACTTTGCCTTTTAGGCCCCTGATTTCCCAGTTATCCTTGCTTCATTTTGCTTACAAGTCCATCTACTGATTCTGCTGTTCGTCCCTGTGTCCTCCTAGTGCGGTCATTAAATGAATATTCTGTCTGCTCCTAGCTTCTTCAGATTGCAATCATTTGCTATCATCAACCAGTCAAGAGGTCTTGTGGCCTCTAGTCTCCTTGGCCTCAATTTCTAGTTGGACAGAGGATCAGACATTCCAGGCATCTCTTAAATTTCTCCCCATAGATGCCCCAGTATTTCCATGATGGCATGTGCAGGACCTTTCATAAGGTCGGTCCATCTCTCTACTCTGGAGGTCTCCTGTGATTCTTCATTGTACGCTATCCTTGCTGCTTTCATGGTGCCCCTGTACTTGGCAAGCTCTTGCCAGTCATGCAACAACATTTCTTTATATAACAAATTTTCATACAAGCAATGTAGCTCAAAGTGCTTTACAAAATGTCAGTCTTTGCCACACTATACTGTATATTACTGTATATGCTAGCAGATAAATTCTCCCGCAGATAAGTTGGGACTTGATTTGACTTTCTGGTATTTTATAATGTCAGTCATATAAGTGAAATGCAGAAAACTCACGCTATTGGTCCAAAATATGATATGCTAACGCTCACCTGAGAGAGTAACCACGGAGCACACTGTTGGTTTTTTTTTATGCGCCAATGTGCTATATCAGCATGTGCTCCTTACCTCTCTGTCTCTCTCTCGCTCGAGCCCAGGTGACCACACGGCAAAACCCGAATTATTCTGAAGCGACGTTTGCACTGATTTGTGTGTCTCACACCCTCATACACCTTTACATTAAGAACATCGCTTATTATGATGGAGCATTCAATCAGAAGAAAATTAGAAGCTGGTTTTAAATTAAATATCGTTGAAGTAGCAAATAAAATAGGTAACTGCGCTGCTGCAACAAAATTCAATGTGTCTGAGAAACTGATGCAAGATTGGAGGAAGCAAGAAGATGTAAAAATAAAATTAAGTGTTGCATTTTTGAACGGGTATATAAGTCGGGGTCTGATTTTTATGATCGATTTTTTGGGTTTCAAGACCCGACTTATACGTGAGTGTATACGGTAATCTGTTGATTGATTGGTAACACTGGGTTAATGAACACCTTGACAGATATTTAAGACATTTACCAAATAAGTTCCAAATTATCCATTTACATTGACAATTTACTATGTAAGCTATACATTTCCCATATATACCTGATATTTAATACTATTTGCCAAGATAGTGTGATATTTGCCAATTTGTACAGAAACACCAATTGAATACTTTTTTTTTTATTTAAATATTTAACTTCAAATAAATATAGCAAAAGGAATAGCACATACCTTTTGATGGTTGAGATGAAGCTGAATGTGGCTGTATGTAACTACTGTACATCAGACTAACGTCCAACCCTGCTGATTTCTGCCTAATGCCTGATGCTGCTGGAAATGGCTTCACCCTCACAACTCTGCATTCAGTAAGTGCTTTTACATGATTAAACCGATTGATTACTTGTTTTCTAATCACTGATGGTGGTATTAAACAGCAAATCAATTTGTTGGATAATGTTTTCCATATTTTTTAGATTTTGATTATTTGTTAATCAACACTTACCTGTGAAATTCAGGACGATGTAAAGAGTAATGATGATGATTCCAAGCACTATGGAAACGATGCTCAGAAGTCTGGCAAGCAGTCCCAGCCTCCGTGCACCATCCACATCACCCTGCTGCAAGCTGTACCTGGACTAGAGGAAGACAAGGAGTCACTGGGTGTGTGCATGAAGACTCAATGTTTTTACTGTACAGTATATACATTAATGTTCATTAAACTATACTCTAAAGAACCCCCAAGAGGTTTAGATGGCATTTCAGGGGTTGCGACAAAGAGGAAGACTGTATGGCGATTCAATATGTATTGACCTGAGCCACAGCACCATACGTCGCCACAGGTCTACACCAGTAGATTCAGGGCAGAAATGACATCCTCACATGTCTGGACCCGCAGTTTAGTCATAAACGTGTATATGTCGTCACAAATCAAATTGATTGACATGCTAACCGCACCAAACCATAACCTTAACAAAAATAACTCCTTTTATTAACTATTTCTCTTACACATTAATCATACTAACCCCTAACCTTAACTTCGGTCCTGTGACTGCTGCCGTAGACCTGCAGTGACTTATGGTGCTCTGGCTCTGCTGTTGGATTTTAATGGGTGTGGGGGGTTTCACCAAAACTGAGTGAAGTGCGTTATCCGACTTCATCATGGTCTTATCGGTGTCTTGCAGTGTCACGTCATTTGTAGGTCCTTTATTAATTATTGCTCCTGTTCTGTCATGTGAAAAGAATCGAGCGTTACACGCGTAATTGTCACCTGGAAATGCGGAAGTTCGGAATAATTTTTTTTTTTTTTTTATAAAGAGAATGGAATTTGGTCTTGTTGTGCAAGTCCTGATTTGTGAATGGTTGGTGATTTTGAGGTTTTACTGACATTTTTGCCAGAAGACGAGGGGGACTGAAATGGATGCAACACCTGCTTCTTCCACTCTGCCCGTCTCTCCTGTCGGTGGTCCTGGCAATAGTGCTCAATTTTATAAGGCATATCTGATTATGGGTTCTTTATAAATTTTTATATATTGTTTCTTTAGTTTTATATATTATACTAGTAACGGTGCACTGCACAGAATACACTTGACTTGAGTATTCCTAGTTTTCCTCATCTTTCTCTCTACGTTTAGCATTCATTTGCTCAGAGGTCGATGCGCTTGCTGCTTCCTGAACAGCTCTTCTTTTCTCCACCCTAACGGCCTGCTTCTTCTCTTCTTTAATCAGCATCTTTTTGCGTTAAAACTGATTAAGTCTGTGTTTGTGTTGCAATTACTTAGTTCATTTTCTTTAATTTTTCACTTAAGCTGGCACTTAAGTCTTCAATCTGCCTCAAGAATGATGTAACATATGAAGAAGTAGGGAAAGTGACAGCGAACATGGTAGGGATGATAATGGCGCCCGTACACATGCGCCGCATGGCTGCCCTGCTGGCTGCTGCTGAGAGTTGATTCTAGAATAAAAAACAATAAAAATAAAAAGAGGAATAACCTTGGAAGTCAATCATCACCCAAAAGCGGACAGCAGATTTCACGTAGTATATGTGTACCAAGTTTCAGGTCAAACAGTCCAACCCTAGATTGTCAGTCGAGTGTCTAAACTTCACAGGGGTGACACATTTACAAGATTACCGAGATTTATAGCTAAATTTTATGCATGTAGTTTTTTTTTTAGTTTAATTTGTTCACCCGCAGTACTGTATGTGGTTTAAAAATTAGAAATCTGACTTCTTCATCTTGTTACTTTTGTAGTGGGAGCAAACATAAATCAAAAAGTGTCTAGGGCTCCGGTGCAAGGAAAACTTTGATCTAAAGCAAAGCTGTAAAATGCATCCACCTATTGGCCTAAATGTTTTCTGAATTCAAAGTGAGCCCTCAAAAGAAAGCACAGCAACAGTAAAAGATGGCTTCTCTTTTCACTAATGGTATGTACATGGAAAATTACACCTTGGGTGCACGCAAGACCCTTAAGTATCTTTGCCATTGTCCAATGTAAACAATGTGAAAAACATCCATGGGGCTTAAAAAAAAAAGAACATCCGGTGTTACTCGTGTTGCACAATCCACATGTCAGTTAGCCAGTTGTATGCTTAAACTGTCCATGCTTTGGTAAAACCTTATTGGTTACTTCTGGAAAAATCCTAAGCGGGAAACACAAAATCACATGACCCTGCACTTTTGAACTGAGGAGGCGAGAGTCCCATTTGCTGCTGTATAACATTGGTCACCATTGGATTGGCTTCTGTTGGATCATAAACATTTTTATTTGTTTTGCATGAAGACGTGAGATTTTTTTTTCTCGGTCAACAGTGCAAACAACATGGGGGTAAGTAACTCAAAAATATTTTTCTTTGTGTGTAAGGGGCATCAATAACCCCCTTCACGTTCATGAAAACATACATTTTAATATCACCTGTATTGAATTAAAAAAAAAAAAAGGTCAGCAAGGCTTTTGTGCGTTAGGCTAACCGTGCGTGAGAGTGCAGGTCGGCTTGCACAGCAGCTGCAAAGGGAGCCTTGTGCTCAATGATGGTACCAGCTCTTTGGAGCAGGTTAGATAATGGATGAATGGATAGTTTTTTCAGTAACTGGTATAGCTGTTTGTTTTGTTCTTTTTTTTAATTCGTGATCTTATTTGTTTCAGTCAAAACATAAGTAGATAGACCATTTTATGAAGGTGGCAACTGTTTAGAAAAGCATAACATCTGGTAGTGAACCTACATGCTTTGTGATAAGGATTGTTTTTAACCACCCCAGAGTTCAACTTGCACGATTTTTCCATCAGTACGCTGCTTTGTCCATAATCAAATATTACTTAAGGCATACATGTAAAAAGCAAAGATAAAATGATAATGTAGCCAGTCACGCTTTAATCAGATGAACTCGTTTGTTAGGAGGTGGGCGGTCGAAATATTTAGATTAAGGGAAGTGTGAAAGAGCCTAACGCAATGTTCAAAAGCAGATGGGAAGAAATGAGGCGAGTGAACGGTGGAGGAGAGTCGTGCCTAAAGAATAATATTTCATAAGCACAATAAAAATAATAACAGAGGCGGCACGGCGGTTCACTTTAAAGTCTCAGTCCGGTGTGTGTGGGTTTTCCTCCCACATCCCAAAGATGCACAGGTTTGGAAAACCGGAGACTGTAATGTAAGTTGGTATGTGCATGGATGTGTCCTACAAGTTTCATAGATGGGTGAGTGAGTGAATGCATGAAATTATTCTTTCTATAAAAGAATATTTGTGCTGTTAACAGATAAAGGTATGATGGATGAATAGATGTGTGAGTGAGTGAATGAATGAAATTATTGATTTAATAAAGGAATATTTGTGCTGTTAACTATCAGTTTTCCAAGCAAATCGTTTGTTAACTGGATTGGTTCTGGTGGCCAGTGTGGGGTTTCTTCCAGGTGGCACGCCCTGCCTTCGGGTTGAAGAGAGAGGTGTAGCTTGTTGTTTGTGGCCTGTTCATCTCTTAATGGCATTTTGTGTGCACACATTTAGGCCACAGGTGGAGACTGAACAGACAGCGAGCGCAGCATTAGCGTCAGTTTGCTCTTCTAGCCTCCGTTCATGGCTTTCCTGTCCTGTCTGATTTCCTGGTGGCCAATCAGTGGAGCGCCATTCAGAAAACTTGAGAATTTTGTTTTGTAAGCAATTAAGCTTTTCTAGAATACTGGCAAATAATTTTGGGCCACACAACAGTGAGTGCTGCTGCTTCTCATTTATTAGTGTAAAGTTTTCAAGTTCTTTGTACATGTCCCTCAGTTAAAACCCTCACACACTGGTTCTGCCTACCCCCAAAGGTTGATCGTCAACTCTTAGTTGAACCCATGTGCGTACAGATCTACGCAGATGAAGGCCCTGCAATGCACTAGTGCTCTGGATTGGGCTGCTTCTGGTGTTGCACCCAGTTTTTCCAAGTTAGGCACGTTTCTTGTGACTCTGAATTGGATGAAGCAGGTCTGAGAATGCTACGCTATGAATAAAAAAAAAAAAAATCAGGTTGATGTTATATAATAAAGTGTAAAATGGCACACAAGAAGATGACCGTATTGGAAATGCAAAGTTCTCAGCTCTCCATTTTAACAGTTATTTCATTTATCTATCGGTATCCTCAATCTAAAGTTTAGTTTGTTTGCTCCTTTCTTCCATCCATTAACTTCTCTAACTGCATGATTTAAGGGTTTGCCTATCCCAGAAGCATTAGCTGCAAGACATAACTAACACTGGGTCGGAGATGCCAGGATCATGCCAGGGCAAAGTCAGTCACGCTGGGCCTATGTGACTTGTACAATCTACCCACTGTATGGATGAAGGTGGCTGATGAGAAGTCGCCCACGGCTAATGTAAATTTTAGAAAATATTAGAATCATATTTCTCTAGCGTCGGACCCTGCTAATGGTTGGACGAATTGTATTATTCTGCTGTCAGCGCCTGCCCCAAAGTTCTGATTTGTGCAGTGAAGCTCTAAAAAGGTCATGTAATTTTTCTAACCCGTTTAATCCAGGCTAGGGTCACCCTGGGGACTTTCCTAGCCAGCATTGGTTGCCAGTCCTTTGCAGGACAAACACACACGGGCCAATTTAGTGTTACAACTTCACCTAACCTGCATGGCTTTGGACAGTGGAGTTAGGTTAACCCCCCCACAGACACAGGGGAGAACATGCAAACTGCACACAGGGAGTAACTGGAACACAAACTCGTCTCCTTACTACAAGGACGCAGCACTCTTAAGAATAATAACGATAATAAATCATCACATTTATATAGTGCTTTTACATAGATGAGAGGGGAGCAACTTCAACCAACACCAATGTGTAGCACCCACCTGGATGATGTGACAGCAGCCATTATTGTGCCAGCATGCTCACCACACATTAGCTGTTAGGTGGTGTGAGAGAGCATGCTAGGTGGGGATAAGGGGGTCAGAATGTACAGAGCCATGGTGAGCACTTTTTTTAGCTAGGAGAAGCCCAGGGAACTTTTATGACCACACAGAGTCAGAGCCTCGGTTTTACGCCTCATCCAAAGGACGGCGCCATTTTTACAGCATGGTCTCCCCATCACTGCACTGGGGCATTGGGATCCACATGCAGATCACAGGGTAAGCGCCCCCTGCTGGCCTTGACAACATCTCTCCCAACAGCAAGCAACCCAAGCTTTTTCCTAGATGTTCTCCCATCTAAGTACTGGCTGGGCCCAAATGTGCTTAGCTTCAGGTGGGTTACCTGTTCTGAAGTGCATGTGGTATTGGTGTTCTCTACCACTGTGGCACCCACACTAAAACATGCTGTATAAAAATTTAATTGACTTTCTTCTTGAAAGTCTAGGAAAGAACAGGGGTGATGGAAAATGACGTATAGTCTAATCTACCACCATCATCAAATCCACCAGTACTGACAAGCCAGGCCATGTTTAGGAGTATGTATGCCATTACTCCCAGTCGCTGCCTGCTTTACGGCATGCAATGCTGCTTTCCATCCCGACAGGGTTAGTTAAGTAAAAAAAAGTGCCTTCTCCTTGGAGTGAACACATTTCTTTCAATACTGGTCCCTTTAAGTCTCACCATTCGTGTAACGGCACTCAGCTCATCATGCCAGTAAGGCAGATAGACAGAACACAAATGCCTCTTCCCCCCGCGTTCTGCACCAAAATGCCTGCTGCACAATAATCACATCCATTAGTGTGGGCCCCACCCTCTGCCAACCATTACAGCTTACATTAAGAAATCAATAATAGGAAACTCAAGCCGCAGTGAAGCACATGTACTAGCAAAGTCCAGGAAGCAGCCTGTCATGCAGCTCTGGAGCTCTCCCTTTCAACCCCTTCACCTTTAGATGCCTCACCAGTAAGGGAAAGGCGCAACTTGGGGTGTCCATTTAGGAACATTTGTGAATCCATCATAAGTGCTTACACAATCCAGTGTTTCCTGTCCACACCAACTGAAGCTCAGAGTCTTGACTAGTGACCCAAGGGCTCTGAACACATGGCCATCTAAATAACCTCAACAAAGAAGATGAACTGTTCAAGTCATCTGCCTTGTAATCACAGAACTTTAAAAAGTCTGACTGGTGCAGATCCTCTCATGATTCTGCTCAGCCGAACAAGTACCCCTACAGCTCTGGAGTAATAGGCTGGAGCCATTATAGTGCTTAAAGTCTGGTCAGGAATACCCTGCAACTGTCATGCAGTTCTTATCAGTAACAACAGAATAGCAGTCTTGAAGGGATGACCAGAGACCCCCCACAGTGCTCAAGGGTCTGACCATGACTAGCATGCAGTGGTCTTTAAGATTTGACCAGAATCTTCTTTCTGGAGGTCTGATGTCATGGAAGTTTAATCAGTGGCCCTCCCAGCTCTGGAAGACTGACCATGCAAATCGAAGTCCCAGCTCTCAGCAGCAATATAGATCTACTCAATGCCCTCCATAGTTCTGGACATTTAAATATGAGCATGTGAGAGTTACATTGGATGTCTGACCAGTAACAGCAGTGCCACCTGCTTGGTTAGCTTTGAGGTTTACTGATGAGCTGGGTGTGATTCTCGTGGAGGTCTGGCCATGAGTACTACACAATTTTCTTTGGGGTACCAGCAGACTCTTCACTCCAGAGGTATAGAAGCAAATGTCATGTTTGGTGGCCATCACAGAAGTTACAATACAAGCAAGGAGCGATAATTTTTGAGGTCTAACTGGCAACAGAAATGCAAACATCAGTGACTGCTTCACGCTACTAGAAGTCTGATGGACAGCAACATGTGATCATCATCAAGGGATAACTGTAAGCAGGATGTGGATGGCGGTGGTCAACTGTCTTAGAGGTCAGATCATTATTAGCAGTGTATCGGCCTTGAGGTTTTGACCGGGGCCTTCACATTTCTGAAGGTCAGGCCACAGGTAGCATTCAATGGTCTTTGAGGTGTATGGAAATGTGCTGAATGTTTGGTCTGTGACCTCACAAATCTGGCTCTTCACTGTGCAACTGAGATGGAGATCTAACCTGAGCCTTCATATTTACTTATATACAGAACTGATAGTGAGTATGTAACTGCACTGGAGGTCAGACCATGAGCCTTTTGTGTCACATGTAGGAGGCCTGACCATCCCCACTAGTGTTACTGCCTTGGAGGGCTGAGCTGCCCCACCCACTCGGAAGGTCTATGGTACCTGACAACGGTAGATTTCCTTCCCATACCCCTCACAGGTCTGGAGCTTATCAGCAAAACTCAAACAAACTGATCATTTTCTTCTTACTTTTACACAAATTCTTAGCAAACTACAGGCCAAGACCACTGGCGGGTTAACTTTACAATGTGCCATTTGGTGCAGCCAGCGATACAAACTATTTTTTTCATTTTTTAAACTAAACAAAACCTGGAGCTGGTTTGAAGATTGTCACTGTGAAATAATCAAAAATGTTAATTTGCAACAATCAAAACGTCCCGCTATATGTCATAACAAGACCGGATTTTGGTGGTCTCTAGGTTAGACTGAACAGTCCTTGCTGGATGTGAGACTATTCTTGCCTTGTTATTTTGATGTTTTCAATTTAATGCTGTCTAGTGAGTCTGCTGTTTTTAAAAGAAAAAAAGTAAATATTTGTCATCTGCACAAAGAGCTTTCACTTCTGTAAATACAAAGCTGGACTTGAATTGGTAGGATCAGATAGCGGGTAGAGCGTGATAAAGCGGTGCAGGAAGGCTGACTTTGAGCAGGTGTGCGGGGTTCCATGCGCAATGGGAGACCTGAGCTAAAATAGAGACAGCTGTCAACACAAGGAGAGCCGGATGTCCAGGCAACCACTACAGTATCACACGGGATGGCTGAGTCAAAGTCAGAGCCTCATGCAGGAAGACCATTAGGACCGACAGAGGAAGGGTGGGTCACCATTGCGGTGCCACATCACACTTAAGACCTTGCACATGGGCATAGGTGGGATTATGCATAAGGGTCCTACTTATGAGGGTCAAATGCCAAAACACACAGATAGAACAGCGAGATCTGAGAGAAAGGCCCAGGTCATGCTGTCATTGACCCCTCAGTGATTTCTGCTAGGGTCTCAGTCAGTAAAGTTACATTACTATAAAAGATTATCACAAGGTCACTGCATGTGTCCCAAATCAGACTAACTGCCACCACGAGGGTTGCACTCAGCAGTAGCCATACTACAACAATTTTTCAATCATGGAATGCAGGAACACCAAAAAAAATAAATAAATAAACATATACTCATAACACCACAAGGGTCCTGCAAGGCAGAGCAGGGTCACTAAAACAGGCCCTCTCACAATGTTAGGATCTCTACAATGGTCAAGTTACTGCTGCCCTCTTACCAAGCAGCCTGTCATTCCCAAATTAAACAGCTGGACAGCTACAATACCCCACTGTAAGAAGACGGTGTCAGCACAGCAGTCCAGCAGAGGATCGGACGGCTGCTAAAGGTATTTTTAAGAGGATGCCGCCTTCTGGAGAGACCTATGCAGCAGATCGGTAAAACTCCAAGTGTGTCATACAAGACCGTGAGATGACTACTGGACTCCCAGTGATGAAGACCATCAGTGCACGTGACACCTGTGCAGCGTGAGAGACTCCGTACACACGGGTGCGGCCACCAAAGATGTCCAAGGAGGAATGACACTGTTGAGCAACAACAGAATGGTAAGGCTCTGGCTTGAGGTGGGCTAGGTCACATTAACTTTAAATAAGCAAAAACCATGGACCCAGCTACTAGTAACAGCAACCGCAGGGCAATCTGCGTAACACTAGCCAGCAGGCAGTTATTGCAAATATATTTGAACACTGGCTCATCATTTGGTAAATAGGAGGGCAAAGTTTATCAGGGCAACTTAAACGTTTTTCTGGACCCCTCTATCACTATATCCACATATCACTATCTCCTTTCTCAGTCTGGATACAAAGTAAGCATGGCACAGATAAGTAACTGTAAAAAAAAAAAAAAGCTGACCAAAAAATAACAAGTCCAAAGATGGACACTAACTGGGCCAATCCAGCTGCCATCCAGCGTGGCTTCATTCAACTGGGCATGCAGTGTGAACCGTCTCTTACTAAGGTGCAGGGTCACCATGAGAGATCTACAGTACAGCAAGACTCTATCGCTAAATCTGTTGCATGGCAGAGGACAACTTGGAAAGGCGAGGATGCTGTATCAATCCACACTAGAAAAGCAAAATTTGTAATCATAATGGAGGTCATTATTACAGCAGGCCCGGGACATTAACCCAATTCAGTACAGGATGGTGGGCTCACTTGAATAACCTGGACATTAAAACACACCCAGTCTTTCAGAGATGGGTCATTTTAACATTCCCATGTCAAAAGCTGGGTTACCTTAACAGCTATGTACTGGACACTAGGTCACTATAATATTATATGTGTGTTTTAGGGACGGATCATTATAATGGCTGCATATATACTTTGAAGGCAAGTTCTTAATAACAATCAAATATAATAAGGCCGAGTCACCATAACAGTCCAGTGAATGACGACTGACCTTTAGAACACCAATATAATTTCAGGAGACCTGGTTCATCATAAAGCACCACTGCTGGAGGGCTCGGCCATTCTAACAGTCCAGCAGTCAACAGTCAACACAGGAGAGTTGGGTCACCATTGATAAGGGCTGAGTTACTGCATCAGTATAAAGCCAAAAAAAAACATGATTCATGAGCGCTGCACCATTTTAAGACGATACCTCCGCTATTTTAATATCATTAAAGAAGAGTTAAGTGACAGTAAATGCCCAGTACAAGACAACTGGGATTAGGTCACTTTAACAGTCCCAATACAGGATAGATGGCTCACCAAAATCACCCAGTACAGAAGGTCTGGATTACTATAAAAGTCTCCAGATGCCTGTGATATTATAGCTCTCTTATTCAGGCTGGTTGAGTTCTTATGACAGTCCAGTACTGGATGGATGGGTCACTACAGTAAATTGCCACACGGCACTGCGCCCATCCAATACAGGCGGTCTGGGCTACTCTAACTACTACAGTGCCTCTTCAGCTCCCATTACTTCCAGTCACTTAGTCCTTCCTTAAACAGCTAAGTGATATATTTTAACAACTCAAATCAAAGGCCAAGGTGGTCACCAAAACTGTGTGCTTTATCTGGGCTCTGGGTGAGATATTCCAATTAATATTACTGTAAGAACCACTGCGCCCCGACCCCCCAGTGATCCAAAAAATACTTGATCCTTGTATTTTAACAGCCTAAGCAGGTTGGCGGCTGTATGAATCAAAGCTTTCCGACATTTCCAGAATTCATGCCAGGAGATGAGCCTATTGTTTGAATGATACAAAATGAAAAATGTTATCTTTACTTAAATAAACTTGAATATAGCAAACATATTTAGCAAATTCGTACTTTTAGGAAAACTTTAAAGTTTCCACTTGTATTAAGTGGATTTGTGCGGTCCTCTAACGCACAGTTCTGCTTTGGAGCCTGGAGCTGGTGGGCCGACTAGGCGGTGGACGCGGAGGAGTTCGACTCTCCCCAAATTCTCAAGATCCGCACTTTGATTTTCAGTGCTTGGCCTGCCTTTCGCTCTTAGCCTGACTGGTCAACTGCTTCAGGCAATAAACGGATGTGCTGATTGGCTGCTGGCCACAGTGCGGACCGCTGCGCAGCGAAACCCCCAAAAGCGCACAACTCACCATAATGGAGTAGACGAGCCCAACGATGTTGACGGGCCAAATCGGACAGAAGCACGACAGGATGGCCAGAATCAGGTAGTCCCTGGGTCTTTGATTTTCCTGCGCCGTGTTCCCGCTGGACGATGCCCGCGCCAAGCTCACTCTGGATGGAGACAGCTGGGGGTCCCCGAGCTGCCCCGAGGAGCTGGACCTGAACTGCATGCCGTGTCCATTCTGGTCCGACTCTTGCATGCTGACCGAATACGAGTCGGGCGACTTGAGACCGTTTTCGCCTTTCGCCTCAGAAGCAGCGTTTAAAAGTTTGTCCGTTTCCTGAGAGTCGGTGGGGAGGCTCGAGCCACCGCCCCCGAGACTTTCTTTCTCAAAATGCGCGTCCGTGTTGATGGCCATTGTCAGACGAACTCCGTGATGAACCACCGCTGGGCTCGGTGACTACTAAAAGCAAACGAGACCCTGGAGAAGGAGGGATGTGCGCGCCGCAGAGCTGCTCCCAGACTTACGTAACGTGCCTCATAGTGCTCGAGGGTCCCCTGAGCCGCACAACCAGTCCGGAGGGTGTTTGCGTGACAGCCTGGGTCCCGCGGCGTTTGTGCAGGGAAATCCCTCTGGAAGGCGGTAGGAGCGGGGGAGTAGCGGAGCCGAGGGATGCTGCCCTGCCGTGCACTCCGGGGCGCCCTGGACCCTCCTCGGGCAGGTGGTGATGCCGGGACGAGTCAGCGAAATGAAACTGGAGAGACGAACAGAGAGGAAGGGAGAGATGGTGGAGGAGGGGGGGTGGGACGAGAGCTGGGAAACAGAGCGCCCGCCGAGAGTGAGGACAGAACAGGGAGAGCCACGGAATATACAAGGAGGGCCCACCCCGCCCATCATACCACTGAAGCCCCGGGTGATGATTCTGTGGTGATTAATTAGCCCCAAACCCCCCCAACACACACACACACACACACACACACACACACACGCTCATAAGTCTACCCAGCCTGCTCCTGCCAGAGGTGACCGTCCATCTTCCTGCTGCTACCTCCTGACATCTCCCCCAAAGCTCCAAGTGGCTGACTTAGCCGGCTTTACGCAGTGCCCAGCATCATTATTGGTTGACGTTTTCCATTGTTTGTGGTGAGGCGCTACATACCATCCCACGGGCGGCTTTCCTGTCAAGCTGGGGTGCAGGGCATTTGGATAGGAGGCGAGGGCAACTAAATACCAATATATGCTAAAAATGTATTTATACTGATTCATCATTGGGTGAACAGATAACCATTTTGAGTGAGCACTACCCAGCCCCCACCCACCTGTAACCAGACCCCTAATTACCAGTTAGTTTTCTTGCAGTCGCCTTCCTACTTATGATGACATGATGCATAAATGTGCCAACCCTCAGCTTCTAGAAGGTACGTCTTTATTTGGGTGGGTGCACTTAATTGTCCCACCCACTTCTATCACACCGCCTTGATGCCTGTTGGTGTCCAATTGGAAAGACAAAACAGAAATGTAACCAGTTGTGTCTGAAATGCCACAAGTCGTTTTGGCTAGAAGTGCCAGGTAAGTACAGTAATAATCACAATATTTCTCGTGTACCCTTCTTGATAATTTAATACATGTCACTCCTCTACTCCTGGTTAATTTAATACCCCATTAATACCCCCATCTTGATCTTTCAGTGTTAAAACTTTGCATGTGCTGTGTCATCCCTCTGCTCCCAATCCTAATGCTCTCACGTCATCTGATGGATGTTTATTAACCAGCGCCATTCCTTCACACTTAATACCCTGTGTGGCACCCCTTCAGGCTAATAATGGACCTGTGTGCCTCACTGTGCTTCCTCTCCATTTGTAGCGTTTCTCCTGCACCAGCTTTAGCACTTGTATTGAACGGGTGTATTTAATTGTGCCACCTCATACTTCAGTATTAATACTTTGAATGGCTGATATATTTAAATGACTAAATCCTGAGCTGGGTTGCGACGGAGCTGGAGCCAACCCCAGCATGCATAGAGAGTGTAAGGCAGGAACAACCCCAGGACATGACGCCTGTCCATCTCAGGGTGAGCACACGCACAAACACACACACACGGGGCCAGTTAGCGACTCCAATCCCCCTAACCTGAGGAAACTGCAGACACGAGGAAAAAATGCAGACTCCACATAGAAAGCACCTGGGATGTGAACTCCGTCTCCATACTGGGAGGCAACAGCACTGCCATTGCGTCTCTGGACTACCTACCTTCAGTCTTAATAGTTCTTCTGCACCACCTTCCCACCTTAGTCCTCCACTGCCTAATGTGTGGATATATTTAAGTGCGGAATTCCCTCCCACTGGGCACTCCTTGTGCACCCCATCATGCTGATTAGGGATCGCTGGACTGTATTTAAAAGTAGAACATTTTAAATGCACCGCCTTAATACTTAGCATGCTTCAGCCTAACCTATTCTTTTCAGCAGGTGAATTGTACTGTGCCACCTCACATTCACAGAGCTTCTCACACTCCAGCTTGATGTTTCTAAGGAGTGGGCGCATGCATTTAGCTGTTCTACCCCGAATACTTCTCACACACCCCTTTATACTACTAACTTCGTCATCTCCCATTTCGTCTTATTCTTGCGCTGCCCCGACGTTTTGGTCTTGAGCCTGTTTAATTGTAGCCCCTGTCGCCATCACACCTCTCAGGCGCCACACCACTACAGTTCGCTGGTCTTGTGTGTATTTAACTACCACTTCTTGTGCACCATCTCGATATTTTAACAACGCTTTTCGTTTTTAATAATGGGTGGGTATGTTTAAATTTGCCTCCCTGTTAATACATCTCAGTCACGGCTATAATAAAAGATGCTACAGATTTTTAAGCCCCAGGTCTTGATGTCCCCAGGTCCGAGCTCCCTGGTCCTACCGCTCTGTACAATTCTTCGGCTTGCTTCGTGCATCTCTTCCGTCAGCTCGAACAATGAAAGATTTGAGATGAAGCCAAATGAGAACATCACAATGGATCACTCGCTCCAGTACCGGCGCTCGCCTCAGGGCACTGCAGAGTGCGACTTCAGCCCGTGTGCCCTCATTCGACTTGCTGGCATTCGCGCCTGGCACTCTCGGGCTCAGCGGCTTTCCGTTTGAAGGCTGAATGTCGACTGAACCCGTCGGTGCCGCAGGGGGGTGTTTTACTGCGGGGCATTCCAGTTTAGATTTTCTTTTAGGGTGGCGGGTGGTGGATAGGATGATCGCAGCGCCGCGGCTTTCTTCTTTGGGCTGCAGAGCAGAGAAATGACGCGTGTAGGCAAATATGCCCAAACTGCTTTTTTTCTTTACTCTACTTAGTGCAGATTCTCCAGAACAAATTTGGTTTTTGGAAGTTTTAAAGCTTTTTTTTCTGTGCACGGGAGAGCTAAATCAGGGAGAGCTGCCTGATGTGTATACCAGCCCCCATTACAGCCCACTCCGGCCATCCCATCATTCCTTGAACTTTAGGTCACTTATTATAAGGAAAAGCAGCAGCGTAGACTAATTGCCTGAGGTCCATTAGGGCTAAATGACTGATAAGACAAGCAGGGGTGGCCATTGGGACTATCTTCCTCTTTGTTTTTTCTCTTTTCCTTTCCCTTTTTTCTGTCCCACTACTCTGTATCTCATTATCCCCCCTTTCTTCTCCTTCTATTATATCACTTTTGAATTACATATAAATTTTGTCTGCCCTATAAACAGAAAAGTCCTTTAGAGGTCCATCACCCCACATTTATGCTTCCTCTCTGCTTACATGTGATGAAACATCATGCAGGCTCCAATTTCAGCAGAAATGAAGGAATGAAGGAATACAAATAAAAAAGTAATAATAAAAATGCAAATGAAGGAATGTTAGCCTCCCCCTTTCCTATCAGGGAGGACCCTATTACACACCCACTGCCCAACCCCCCCACCACCACCCTCGTCCAAACAGCGCCACTGCTAGGATGGGTGAATGGGCTGCGGAAGCAGAGCCTCCCTGCAAATATCAGCCTCAGAAATGTGCGCCTTTCTTCATTTAATTGTAATACTTTGTCCAGTTATTCAGTTCACATGATTCAATTAAAGGAGACAATACACTTACGTAGGGAGAACTTTTCAGAGGCGATGAACAATTACGTGGGCAAGGAAATTATACATTTGAGATGATGCCATCATTCAGGATGGGCGATGTTCTTATCCGCTAATGGAGATGTTCTTGTCCAAGGTGGGGGGGATGAAGAGCACAGGGAATAATATTTTACTGGAATTGTGGCAATGGGTATCCAGTCTCAGAGCACAGTCTACACTGGGCTATGCCAATGTCCAGTAGGAGACTTCATGCTTCAGATTTAGAAAGGATGAGAAAAGTGCTGCTGTGCAGGGCAAGATGTCACAGTCCACACCTAAAGTCTGCTTTTACAAAGAGTGCCTTATGAGCACAGAGCAATGTCTGACTTCAAGTCACCTGGCTCCACCATTCCATCAGCACTTTCTGCAAGGCAGGAAACAGCCCTGGATGTGACAAGTCCCATTCAAATACACTTACTTCCCCCACTCCCATGGTCTCTTTATAGTAATAATATTTTCTTATAATTATATAATGCTTTTCAAGACACTCAAATTGCTTTACATAGAGACAGGGGAGCCACTTCAACCACCACTAATGTGCAGCACCACCTGGATGATTTGTCAGCAGCCATTTTTGCACCAGTACGCTCACCACACATTAGCTGTTAGGTGGTGAAGTCGTGAGAGAGATAGATAGGCAATTAGAATCGGGGGATGATCAGGGGGCCAGAACGACCAGGCCATGGTGGGCAATTTAGCCTGGACATCAGGATTTTTCTAAAGGATACTCAGGGATCTTCTTTGACCACAGAGAGTCAGGGCCTCCATTTGTACAGCACAGTGTCCCCATCAGTGCATTGCGGTTGGCATTCCCTGCTGTCCTTACCAACACCTCTTCAAACAGCACCCCACACTTTTCCTGGTTGGTTTCTCATCCAAGTACTGGCTGGGCCTGAACATGCTTGACTTCAGGTGGATGACCTGTTCTTAAGTGCGGGTGGTATGGCTGCTGGCCCACCTTGTCCCACTTCCACCTGCCAGAAGGTACTAAAGCACCCAAACCAGTTCTATCAGGTTGTGCAAAAGCTTCCAGGCCATGACTGTCTGGTCGCTGAGCGCTGTGCTTCCCCTCTGCCCTCAGATCTACTCCTGGTAGTCTATCTATTGTATAGATCGGGGTGGGCAAAGTCATTCCTGGAGGGCCGCAGTGGCTGCAGGTTTTTGTTCTAACCCGGTTAGTTAATCAGAAGCACTTATTGCTCAAGTAACATTTCTCTTTCATTTTAGTTGTCTCGCTCATTAAGATTTTGAACCCTTATTGCCTATTTTAGTCTTAAACAGCTGTATTATTGGTTTTTAATTGCTCCTTATTAGCAATAAAATGCAAATGACAAAAAAAAACTAGCATTTCTCCATTTAACTTGTTTCCATTTACACCTGTGTGTATTTAATGTGCACTATTTGGTTTAATTAAATACCTAGAAGGAAAGTGAAGAGAAAAAAGTAAAGGGCGAGACTTACTCCTCAATTTTAGACTTCAAATAATTTGAGCGATACCTTTTAGAAAGGAAAAAAAATCTAGGATATGAGAATGACTGGACATGGCAGACTTAAAGTACTAACAAGTCATGAAATTAAATTAATGGCAAGGCTTATTTTCTAATTAAGCAACTGGGTTAGAACAAAAATCTGCAGCCACTGTAGCCCTCCAGGACTGACTTTGCTCACCCCTGGTATAGTCAGCACACTATTGTTACTGCTGCAGTCTTTATTATTAATTGTTATCATTAATTGATTAATGGCTATCTATTAATTTACCTATAATTTATGTCTTCTTGAATGCACCTGTCTGGTGTTTAGGGGTCTTCGGAAGCTCCAGGCATAGGTAAAGTGAATGACTGCTTAGAGCTTCACAGCGCTATCACTGGCGTAGTTTGGGGCGGTTCAAGGGGGGACATTTGTCCCCGGGGGCAGCATCCAGGGGGCGCCAAATTGATGTTACGAAATTTTAGAATGAAATGTTTTCCATTCTTAAATGCACCAAAAAGTAAATAAAAAACATTTGCATACTCAGTCCATCACTCCATCTTTATGAGGATATCTTCTGAGTGTGGCGCGGGAGGTTACCGACAGCATACATTTTGATGAACTAATTGATAAATCTGCAACAGCAAAGGGTAGGAAAATTTCTCTTTGCAGTTAATAATTACATTTAAAGCATTATACCTTAAACTATTAATTTATACATTTTCAGGTTATTATATTATTATATCCAATGTAATGTTTAAGTTTTTGCAATGTTATATTTGAATAATATAATATAATAACTACCATTGTTGTCTTCATTATTTTACTTTGTTCTATCTTTATAAATTTAGCAAAACCTTGAAAATATACGCATAAAAGGGCTTTAAAAAATTAAAATATTAAAAAATTTAAAACTATTTAAAATAAAAAATATGATTTTTTTTTCTTAAAATACTATTATTTTAAATACATTTTTAAAAATTTTCTTTCCCTTCCCCATTGCATTTTGGCAAACAAGAAGGGGTGCGAAATCTTCAGTTGTCCCTGGGCGCTGAAAACCCTAGCTACGCCTCTGGCCCCCATCTGTAACAGAAAATGGCAAAGATAGGGCATGATAACTAGGCTCTGGAGGTGGTGGGGGTGCTAACAGACCCCCATCCCAGCACTCCTGCTGCTCTTTGTATATAATCAACAAGGGGGATAAAAGTGCTCTCCCATTACATTCAGCACTACAAAAGGGACATCTCTCTGTTCTTAACAAGGGGCCTCCAAGCTTTATTTAATTAGAGCCTCAAAAAGTAGAAAACCAGCAGTGGTTCTGGGGAATGTGATTTTATCACCAAATGACCTCACCTATGGGAAGTAGGAGGAAAAGGGGCACAGATCAAGAATATTGTTTTTTAATGGTTTGAGTACATGCAGGATAAGACAGGACTGACAGCCTTGATGTTTAAAATCCAAACTTGTTATTTAGGCCAGGGCTTCTCCCCTGCTGGAGCTCATGTCCTTGTTTTATGCATTTTGTGTTCACTTTTGGGTTATTTTTTAATGGTAATGTTACTTGCATTCATTATGTGCTTTGCTTTTTATGCCTGTGGTATATGTAACGTGTTTTGTGGGTGGTTCCCCAAGGGGAGGAGCCACCTGCCAATCACTGCTAGGAGTTGCCATCTGCCCTATAAATCTGGAGGGTCTCCCACAGTTCATGGCGGTTCCTTCCAGTTATGATTGGGAGTGGTGAGTTACTGTAATTTTCTGTGCTTAACATGATTTTGATTTCTTTTACTTCATTTTCTGTTTTTTGACTTCACGATTGGATGGTTTGTTTGGGACTTTGTTCTCTTTGAACTGCCTCACTGTTTAGGCAACTCCTTTATGACTTTGCACTAAATGAAGCTTCTTGTTATGTTAGATTTCTTCATTAAGAATAAACTTTTTTTTATTTCATAAAGATTCTACAGTAACAGGCCCCTTTTGTGTCTAGCTGGGGTGTTCAACAGGATTTCCCCCTCTAGTGGGCATCTTTGGAAATACAGTTTAGGACTTTCATGCTTTGGGACGCCCAAGTCACAACAAAAGCATTAAGTGCTAAGCTACACTTTCTGTGGTAAGGATGTGACAGCGTTCATTATTGGTCACAGTCCAGATCCAAAGGGCTCCCAGTACATTCAATGTGCAGATCTGGAAGTGAAGGCCTGTGACAGACCACCACAGGCCGCACTTTTCCATGATCAGATCAAAACATCCCCCTGAATTTTAGTTTTTCTTCCTCTCTCTTCTCTTCCATTCTCATGCAAAGCAGCTGCAGCTCATTCCTGACAGTTTTAGCCATGGTGGGGTCCAGCTCAAGAACTTTCTGGAAATCTTGCTTAGCTTCGGCTTCATTCCACACCTCCATATGCGCCTTGGCTCGCAGGTAGTAAGCTTTAAGGACACCTGTTATACAATGCAAGAGTGGATCAGCCATGCAGCTGTCTAAATAGATAGCAAGAAGCTCACAGGTTACGCACATTCTATTAGAAATCATGGCAATATAAAAGGGAATGAATGGGCTATAATCCAGAACAGCAATGCTGAAATAAAGATGGGATAGTTTGTGATACTGGGCTTGTTAAATTCTGCAGGCTGTTTTGGCAGCTCTTTGCAGTTGAGTGGTTGGCAGGTAGACACACTTTGAGATAAAATGTCATTTAAGGACTTACCAGGGTGGTGGGTGATAATGTCAGTGGTGTGCTCCAAGACCTCGTAATACTGGCCCAACCTCAAAAGACACTGGCAGTAGTTCAGAGTCAGCGTGTGAACCATCTTCTCCAGTTTCAGCCAGGGGACCTCCCAGGCTTTCTCCTAGAAAGAAAGGCATTGCTTGGCAGATATTATGTTTCAGCCAGGGTGTGCTCCATGGCTGATGTCTGTTTTTATTTCTTTTGTCCTTTTTGTTACTTCTGTTATGTTATTTGTATGTATTTTCATTAGTAATGTAAATTTTGTTGATGGTCTATTTATTTTTGATTTAGTTTCAATGTATTGTGTGTTGTTTTCCTGTGTTCCCTCTGCTGTGTGGGTAGAACTGCTGGTGTAGTGGTATAGGCTTTGGATTGAAAACCCTTGGTGGTGTGGGTTCAAGTCCCACTACTGACACTGTGTCAAGAGCAAATCTCTTCACCTGCCTGTGCTCCAAATGGAAGACGTAAAGAAGTGTAACCTATAAATACATGCTCTAATACTCATGTATACCTACGAACAAATGCTGACATCAATGTGTTAGCTAATTGACATTCACACTATTTCTCATGTACCTTTCTTTATAGTTTAACTTCATGCATCATTTGGGAGGTTGCACTTATCTGCCACTCCTCTACTCCTGATATAAAGGTGTCAGCCAAATAAGCAAATGCAAATTTCAAGAGGTGGGGCCAACCTGATGTCACAGTTGAAGGTCCGCCCACAGCATATATATTTGTGGGTGGGGAGCAGTTCCTTCAGTGGTCCATTGACATTTGGAGAGTGCACTTCTATCATGAGTAATGTTTTTCTGGATCCTTAATATTTTGCTTCTCTTTTTTTTGTTTTCGTGTATTGGATTTTGTATTGAGCTTTGTTTGCTCTGGGTAGCCTTTTAGGCAAATCCTTTTTTTATTTTTTATTTTGTTTATTATAAAACTAACAAAATACCTACACTTCACAGTGGCGAAGTACTGCCTTAAAATTTTTATTAAGAAGAAAAGTTAACTTTTTTAAACTGAGGGAAAATATACCAATAATTATTTGTTAAGGATCTCTTTGTATACCACATTGTGAGTTCGGCCCTCCGGTTGTAACATGACCAAGCTGTGCGCTGAGCTTACTCTTGAGCATGTAACGTACAGTTGGCCATGTGAACAGTAATCTTGTCTCAAATCTCACAGCTTGGATTGCTGCTGTCATAATCGGTTTGAGTTTCATGGTTTGTTTCAATTACGACAGTATTTGCAGGATTTGTGCTGAAGTGCCATTTGACATCTGTCAAGTGTTGTAAGCATACAACTGGTTTCATCGATAACTTCGCATCCAGCTTTTGAGAGTTTAAACATTCATAAACATCAAAGTGTCTACTACTCAAATCGTTACCTGTGAATCTAAGATGTTTAAGAGGCACTGGCAGTTGTCAAAAGGTGTAAAATATTTGGCCATTTCGGTACACCTAAAAGCAACAACCAAACAATTCAGCGGCAGCCATCAACTCACATGCAGAACCATAGGTGAAGGGCTTAAGCATTTCACTCTTATAGTGCTCCTGTGTAGTATAATTATCTCCTGTACCGTCATCAGTCCACACCTTGAACCTGTCCCAGTCATTCAATACATAAGACACAATGTTCCTCCGGGTATCAAGAGTGAGCCTGATATGGTGGTGCAATATGTAACAAAGAGAATGGAAAAGGAAGGCGCCATCTCCGGGCATGGAAACCACTCGGTAAGTGACAGTTTTTTGATCGATAGTGATCACCTTGATAGACATGTTAATGGGGGTACGGTTGGAACAGTAAAGGAAATGTGTACCTGAACAATGTAAACCAAGTCTAAAATACCTATACAATAACTATAATCATAATAAACATAAAACAGCGGTGAAGACATGGATTAAATAAAAAGGCTGCAGTTATCAGCAGGGAGACGTGAATACCGTGGCAAAGCAAGGAAGGGAATGAAGAGACCGGAACGATGGACGGCCTTATATAGGCAGGCAACCTACAACGTGGGAGGCGTGGGGATGGGGGACCAAATGCCGCCTCACATGGCGACCGAGCTGCAGGTTATGGACGTATATATGTACGTAAGTAGGATTCAGGTAGCGCTGGGAACCCGCGTACCAAATTTCTTGAAGGTGGGCCCATAAGTAACAAAGACCGTTGAAAAGTTCAATATGGCGGCCGACAGTGGCATCATACCACCGAAATAAGTACCTACATCAGTTTCGGTTAGTGCAGGGAAGCCGCCTACCAAATTTCGTGAAGATGGGGCCATAAATAAGAAAGTTTAACATGGCGGACGTTGTCGACCATATTGACTGTTGCGTGTAGAATTAAGAAATGAAACCAGCTTAACTTTTGTAAGTATCCTGTAAAGAATGAGCCTGCCAAATTGCAGCCTTCTGCCTACACAGGAAGTTGGAGAATTAGTGATGAGTGAGTCAGTCAGTCAGTCAGTCAGGGCTTTGCCTTTTATTAGTATAGACTAGCAAAATACCCGCGCTTCGCAGTGGAGAAGTAGTGTGTTAAAGAAGTAATGAAAAAGAAAAGGAAACATTTTAATAATAACGTAACATGATTGACATTGTCATGAGTGTTGCTGTCATATATATATATATATACTGTGTATATATATATATATATATATATATATATATATACTGTGTGTATATATATATATATATATATATATATATATATATATATATATATATATATATATATATATATATATATATATATATATATATATATATACACACACACACACAAACATATAGTATATATACATATACATCCACATATATATACATATACAGTATATATGTGCACAAAACCACGCTTTTATCAAGGCTTCCGTCGGGTAGTCTTTTGAAATGAAATTTTCCTCCAATCAGTCCTAGTAGCGCGCTTCTGACTGTTACATTTTTGTAGCTCTGATTTGTACATCAATGTAATCGGTGTACCAGGAAATCATGCATTGACAGAAGTTCCCCTTTGCTTGGAATGCAAAGTGTGATTAAATGCATTATTTTTTAACGCGTTATGGAGCACATGCATAGAAGCTTCTCAGCTGTGCTTGTGCTAAGAAAAGGAAACATTTTAAAAATAACGTAACATGATTGTCAATGTAACCTTTTGTAAGTAGTGCCTGGAGGATTCAGAGTGTGGAGAGACAGCGTGTATATTAACTTGTAGATTTTTCTGTGAGTATTTGGTGGCAGCGTCACAAAGTTGGTTCCTCAAGACTGCGTTAGCTGCGGAGCTCAGCTTAGAGCGAAATGAGGTGAATGGGAGGGGAGATGATGACGTGACTCCCCCACCCGCCTTAACTATCAATCCCCCCACAAACACAGTCTCTCGGAATTTGCATAAGCACAGCCCTTCACCAGTAATTTTAACTTGGTTACAAAGTGATCAAAACTCTCGTTTATATCCTGCGTCCTCTCATTAAACTTGTATCCCGCATTACCTGTGGGCATGACAAACACCAGTGGCAGCCTTTCTATGAACTTAACTTAAACTTTAGGTTTACACCGTGCTTTGTTTCCGAAGTAGCAGCACTCATGAATATGGTTGTATGTGTCACTCGCTCGCTTCTTATTGTTTCGCTGCCTTCTCAATTATATAATGCATGTTTTCTTCAGTGCTTTTTGGAGCTCTTCCTTGTTTTCTACGCACTGCGTTGACAGTCAGTTCTCGTGATTACGTGGGAGGCGTGATGATGTCACACGAAACTCCGCCCCCCACGGCCATTGAGCTCAACTCCATTACAGTAAATGGAGAAAAATAGCTTCCAGTTATGACCATTACGCGTAGAATTTCGAAACCTGCCCAACTTTTGTAAGTAAGCTGTAAGGAATGAGCCTGCCAAATTTCAGCCTTCACCCACACGGGAAGTTGGAGAATTAGTGATGAGTCAGTCAGTGAGTGAGTGAGTCAGTGAGTGAGTCAGTGAGGGCTTTGCCTTTTATTAGTATAGATAGATTAATGACTTTCCTTGGGACTGCCTCTAAACTGGAGGTTGAGTATTTTGCTGTTTTAAGTGCACCACTCAAGTTGTAACAACAGAAGTGCAATGACTTCAGTTAAAACACAAAGTCATGAAGCAATTGTGGGGAATAAAGGAAAGGCCCTCACTGTTCAAGGTTGCTTAAATACCTGCTTTTATAAATTACAATGCATGTTTTCCTTTTGGTGCTGATGAGACTAAGCAGTGATATAATAGCTGGGTGATGCTAATAACTTGTAGGACTATCTGGAGTCTCATAAACGTCATTGATCATCGCTATCCATGACTTTTCTGAATTCCTTCATTCTACAAAGCAATGTTGCAGTAGTGGCTGGATGTTTGTCCCCTTGGATTTTTAAAAGAAGGAACATGTCTCTAGCTTATTTTAGTAACAAAACATGGCAATTTGAATTCGTAGTGCAAATGAATTTTGCACCTAAAAAATGATTTAATGTGTTTTCGACTCTGTGTGTGCCAGCAGCTGAGCCACCAATCTCAGGATACTCAAATGTAAACTGCCGCACGTGTCCATCATTTAGGTTGAATTTCTGAGGAGGAGCGTTGACATTTAGGCTACATTGCAACTACCCAAATTAAACTTTACATTCACTTTTAGTCCCAATAAAAAGTGAAGTAACAATTAATACTCACTACAAGTCCAGATGAATGGAGAGGGTTGGTGTCAGGGAATGCAGCTGGCCATAAAAATCACGCCAAACCCTCTAATGGAAAGGTCTAGTCAAAAAACATTCTGACACCATATAAAAATTGGAAGAAGAAGACTAAAATTGGATATGATAAAGTCAGATTATTTATTTATTAAATGGAAATCTCATTTTGTTATTAATAAATTCTGCTAGAGAAAAACCTGATAAGGTTATATCTTTGAC
Organism: Polypterus senegalus; assembly: GCF_016835505.1. Classification (NCBI taxonomy): domain Eukaryota; kingdom Metazoa; phylum Chordata; class Cladistia; order Polypteriformes; family Polypteridae; genus Polypterus; species Polypterus senegalus. The sequence goes on from NC_053159.1 coordinate 117,772,486, forward strand.
TTTCTCCAACATGAGTCTACTTTAACAGATTCAACAATCCTCTGGACAAGGTACTTACAAGTGTTAATGAAAGATCAACAAGCTATACATGCACAACTACTGCAGTTAGAAAGGTCAATTCACTTGCTAAACACACAACTACAAATAAAAATAAAATCACCAGTAGTGCACTTTACCGCAGAACTGATATACGAATGTTGAAAAATTGCCACAAAACACTCCTGTTTTAGGATTTAGCTTGTATTGTTTCGAAACAGAATGGGTTTGGAGTGAACTGAATGGATGAGTGTTTACACTGCTCTGGTTAGGACCACCTATCAATGCAGTTATCTGACCACTGACAAAGTACAACCATTTTTTCACGGTGAACGTTAAAAGGGCAAAAAAGTGTTCAAAAAACACTTTTGTCCAAAATTGAGGGGCCAGAACAACCCCCAACCTTTGCCTGTTTTATGGTGCAGTGCCTGGTTCCTACATACAATCAAATCTTTATGCAATGGCCTTAATAATTGCGCAAGAGTTCATTCTTTTTTTAATTTGAATATCTGTATAAAGTCAATTTACCATTCCACCTTCACACACTGAAAGTGCAGCTCTGTGGAGATTCTGAACTGATCAGGGTCCTGATTCTCACCGTTTATCTTTTTAGTGAATGGATCTGTTAATTTCTTTCTGATCACTTCAGTTGAGCCGAACAGTAAATTATTACAACAACTGATCATGGGGGCCAGAGGCTAACCCACCTAGCTTGAAGACCCCAGCATTGAGCACAACATCAGCTCACTCATGGCGGGACAATCTGAGTTGCCAGACACCCAGACTTAGATGTTTTTGGGAAGCTGAAAGAGCCTGAAGTAACCAAGGAAACAAAATGCAGGAGCGCAGCAGTCATTCAGGCCTCAGATGCTTTTGCATCATCCTGGTTGCTATTTGTACTGCCTTCGGGTTGGGCTGGAGAAATTGTAGGAAAAACCTGGCAACTAGGAATGACAACTTTCACATACTTTAAGAGATATGTGGCATAGAAGCCCCTCAGTGTGAAATTTTATGGTGCATTTATCACTAGAAGAATATGGAGATTACTTTTTCTGGGTCACTCTATAGAGCTTATATGTTCTCCCCACATCCATGTGGATTTTTTCACACAGGACATGGACTTCTACATTGGGCTATTGAGAGTGTCTACTTAGGTGAGCCCTGTGAAGAACTTCCATCTCCTCCAGGGTCATTACCTGCCACATGCTAGGTGCTGCTGGGCTAAGCTGGTACAAAAACAATAATGGAAGTTAAAAGAGCTGCCCAAAAAATGTCAGGTCTCTGCTTGCTCATTTCAGGGCAATGCTTGCCAGAAATGATGCATTTCATCTGCCTGGTAAAAGTAAATTAATACACCATTCAGAAATGTCCTCTTGGAGGTGTTTGGGATGCTCCTCAAGAACACAAGATTCATTTTAATAAGAGTTGTCATTGGTCACGAAAACTGGCCACTTAATGAACTGATATTTTCTAGAGATGGGTAGTATAAAGGTTCAAACATCTGAACATAAAATCTGTTAAACTGTCATAAGCAAATGAAATGGTGACTATCCAGCTTTTTTCCCACCTGGCCTTTTTACTGAATGGCTGTCTGATTGGGTGATGCTTGGTAGATGTACTGGGTCAGCTAAAGCCTCAGGGGTTGTAGTTTTTGAATTGTTAACCTGATGCAGACAAAAAACAGGCAGCTAGGTTGGTCTGCATGTCTGCACTGAAGTACAAAATCATGAAATAGTTGGCTGCTGTTCTTTGGCAGGAGTTATTTTATCACAATGAATTCTGCTTTCAGCTGGAGTCAAACTGACAATAATTCAGTGGACTTATATTAAGCCTTTGCAGTAATGCCAAGTGGTGTTTGTGTGCCATGTGCTAAGATAGAGAGATACCATACCAGTGTGTTACCAACAGATGGACATGACTCTAAAGAAGTGGAAAAGGCAGGGAACCACTGATGAGGACATCCCTAACCCAAGTCTATGTTTCACATACCAAGAATACCCAGTGAAAATGAACAAGGGCCACACAGCCATCCTTACCTTGGTCTGCACGTTCTTCAGGCAGATAATGGCTTCCCTGTATTTATTGGTGGCCTCCTCATACCGACCTAGTTTGAAGAGTTTATTTCCCTGACCGTGAAGAATGGGCACAGCTTTCATCCTCTCCTCATCACTCAGAGCCCAGGACTCCCGTGTGTACTCACTGGGCTGGTCAACCTGATCTCAACAGGAAAAGGAACATTAGGAACATTTTGATCAGAACAGGCCGTTAAACCCAGTGCTATTCACCTAATTATTCCCAAATCACATCACGTTGAGTCTTGAAAGTCTCAAATGTTCTACTCTCCACCATACTACTTGGCAATTTATTCCATGTGTCTATGGTTATCTGCATGAAGAAAAACTTCAGAAGACTTGTGCAAAGTTTACCCTTAGCAAGATTCTGGTTGTGAAGTTCTTGTAGAAGAACTTAATTGTATGTAATAGGTAAGGTCTGGGTGAAAGGTGCATCACAAATCCTGTAGGCAAAAAGGTAGTTGGAGGCCTGCTTAGGCAGAACATGTCAAGCTCACACTGTCAGCACCAGCACTGGCACTCTGGCGGTCCTATAAGGAGCTTTTTGAATAAATGGAGTATCAAGCTTAAGATCATAAAAAGTGTTGAACAAGTTGCTGTACTAGTTAGATGGCTGTAGCTCAGCTGTGGGGTCAGGCCTTTTGGAGATTCTAACAGATAAAGTAGTAAGAGAGGAGGAAACAGTGCCCCACCTTGAGCAACTCAAGGACGAAAATAAGTGGCTGGGGCTCCTTCTGTAGCTCATCTAAATCAGGATACCCCAAGCTGTGATAGGCAAACATGTTGGCGATACCACAGGTGTGAACGTGCCAGTCAACAGGGTCCTTCCCATCGACAATACGTCGAAGACTCTTGGCCACGATGGGGTACAATCCAGTGTGCTGAAGTGAAAGAGATAACAACACATAAATAATCATGTCATCAAAAGGCTTCAAGAAGACCTACTTACAGTAAGACCTCAGAGACTGTGTATCTCATTTCCTGGCTGCAGCTCCTTGTTCTTCATCCAGAACAAAGCCACAGCCACTGCCACTTGAACTCCCCATCAACCCCGGCACTCACTGTTATGTCACACCAAAATTGGGCAACCTCTCCAATTCTCATGGAGGTCAATAGTAGCTCCCAAATCTCCAGCTTGAACATGTTCCCAATGAGCAGTTCCATGGGTACACCAACTTTCCTGCTGTCATCCACCACCGTCTGCTCTGCGTCACACAGGAGGGTCCGGAAATGGAAGGTCACCTACAGGCATACAAGGAAGGGGCAGCAGGTAGGTTTTCTTCAGTGTTGAGTACATGCTTGATGGAATATAATTATTTTTATAAATTAGAGTTTGTCTGGGTCCGCTAACAATTAATAGAGGTTCACCAGCTTTTTTGTGGGCCTGCCAATAATAATGGATAAATACATGGAACTGGTCTTAAATTCCTACATTAAGTATAGTAGGAAGGATCAGCAGCACAACACGGCCTTCATCATTAATTTTATACATTTAGAGTCTTTTACAGCCCTTATTGTCACAAAACGTTTTACAAGCCTGTTGTCATGGCCACATTTCAAAGGATTCAAACAACACATAAGTCTAAATGAGTAAGTAACCTTCAGGAGTAACTGAGAAATAGATCATGTGGAACCTACAGAAAGCAGTATAAAGAATAGTCAGGCTGTCCAAGAAATGTTCAGCAGACTCACATGACGGACCAACTGCTCAGAACATTTTATTACACTGTTTGCCCACTCACGTAACATTCACTGTAAGAACAGAAGACGTCCCCTTGTCTTGTTGGCTGTTACTCACATTGGTAAGGCATAGTGTCATGTCAGATGATATTTTTCCTCCATCTGTGTTCCAAGTGGGGATTTATCCCAACAATAAGGGGTGCAAAGAAGAGACTAACCCTGTGTATGATAAGTGCCAGTCATTCACAGGTTTCTCATGCCTGCTCATGGCCGAGTTACAGTTGTCAGTTAACTTAAAGCTGTACACCACCAGGACAAGGGAGGTACCCAGGGAATCACCCTAGGAGGCTCAGTGAGAAGGTGAAAATTCCACGTAAGCAGTGACCAAGCCAGGGTATGAATCCAAGACTCTGGAGCTGTACTAACTCCTGTGTCCCCTGTTTGTGTACCAACTTGTTCATTTCAGTTTTAAAAATTAACGCAAAGAGCACTTAAGGACAGTATCTTCACTTTTTTACAAATTAAAAAAATATCTTTTGATTATTTTAGACCTGTGTGGACAGCCTTGATCAACTCTGTATAAGTTTATATCGGTAAACAGAACTTTATTTGTCCCTAAGGAAAAACATGGCTTTTTAGAGAAGTTCATTAGATAGATAGATAGATAGATAGATAGATAGATAGATAGATAGACTATGAGCTGAAAACACACCAGATTGACTATAAGTGAAGAAAATTAAAAAGGAACTTCTGACATGGCAGTCCCAGTGAGGCATTATGCAGATGTATTGTCGTTGGTATAAAGGAGCCCCACTAGTGTTTCTTGGTTTCTTCTGCTGAATAATTCACTGGCTGAAAGTTCTCAGTCTTAGTGTGTTAGAGAGAGGATGTGCAACATTGCTCATAATGGCACTCAGTTTTGTCTTCATTCTCTCTTTAACTTCTACTTCCAGGGAACGAGAGTTTGTCGTATAACAACCTGCCGTTTAAATGAGCTTGTTGATATGGTGGGCTTCTCTTGATGTGATTTTACCAGTCAAGCACAGCACAGCTTAGAAAATCGGACTGGCTATGACAGAGTTGTAGTAGTTGTGAAGGACGTCACTTTCCACATTAAAGGAACGTAATCTCCTAAGAAAAAAACAGCCTGCTTTGCCCTTTATTATTTAGTTGTTCTGTGTTTGTGCAACGAGACCAGTCCAAACTGTCATTTATTTGCACCCCCAAGTACTTGCACCAGTCCTTGAATAGTGACCAGACATAGAGGCTCTTTGCTGCAGTGAAAGTCAATAACCAGTTTCTTGGTTTTGCTTTGCACCAAGAAACAAATCAGATACCAGATTCCTATAGTCGGCCTCAACCCCTTTATCAATACACCCTGTCAGGGATGCCAGGGGCAACGACCCGGCCAGGACGCCTTGAGGGACTGCAGGAGGGTCTATGTGCGCCCTGGATCACGTGGGGGCCGCCATCCTGGTTGCTTTGGGGGCCATGGGCACAGAGCTTTGAAGCTCCACCCTGTAGGGGCGTTCCCGTGCCTTGGGAGCCCTGGACCTCAGCACTTCCGCCACACCAGGAAGTGCTGGGGGGAAGAAGAGCAGGGACACCCGGAGTGCTTCTGGGGATGCAGCCGACACTTCCGCCACACAGGGGCGTGTCGGCGGGTGATTGCCGGAACCCGCCTGGAGCATATCCGGATGATAATAAAAGGGGCCGCCTCCCTTCATTCAGGGCGAGAGTCGGGAGCGGAGAGGACTAAGCTTGCTGGAGGAGGCAAGGAGGCAGCCTGAAGTGGAAGAAAGGCATTGTTGTGGCCAGGACTTTGGGGACTTTTGGGGGTTTTGTGGTGCATTTTGTATATAGTATTGTAAATAAACGTATTATGGGTGACATGAACGTGTCCGCCTGTCTGTGTCTGGGCCAGCTTCTACAACCCGTAAATACAGAGTCATTAGAGAATTTCTATAAGTTACAACTCAGATCAGTCATTTGCTCTCAAATAAGAGCGATGAACAACAGGACAAAACCCAGTGTCATACTGAGAACCCATAGGTAGCCTTCCCTGTGCCCTGTGACATCCTGGTTAATTCTTGGCCTCTTATCTCTGTTCTTCTGCAACCTTTACTAATATTTTAGACTGAGTTGTACTGAAATAACAAAAAATGCTATAATGAGATAAAAGCCATAAAAATGCTGTGTTTTTTTTAAGTATCAGAACACTAAAAGTGGGTCATTAGTGTCACTCATATCACTGAGAAAGACCCTGCCAAACCTCCCGGAAGGCTTAGCAGACACCTTCTGGTGCACTCCTAAGGGACCAATAACATTCATTCAATGGACTAATAGCAAACAGATGGACTGTGACTAAACTGTTCACATGTGGCCATCTTATCTGCCTTCAGAAACCGTAAAGTGGAGATAATGTCGTCTATGCTTCATGGAAGTGATGTGAAATTGATGATATTAATGACGTCTATTTCGTAAAAGTGGTCTGAAATCCATGGTAGTGGTGATGCATCTGTTTCAAGCCACCACACCACTCACCAGCTCCACTCAGCTCCCTGAGCGGGTGTAGCTGATTGATTTGATCGATATCTTTACTGCCCTTACAGGAAATACAGCAGAGCGTCCTCATACAGACACATAAGCACCACAGGGCAGCACATTCACATCAGTAGCACAACATATTAGTGCTTCTTCCAACTGACGGCAGATCAGCAGAAAGCAGCAACACGTTCTTGGAGCTGGCTGCCTTCCTGTTATTAAAAGAGCTCAATGTGCGTTGAAATGAAGGAGTTCACTGCCCTCTCTGAAACCGTCTAGTGCGCAGAATACCACCGGTCAGAAGGAAGTGGTCTGTAATTATTGTACAGGGGATGTCCCCTTCTCTTAAGTACCTCAGCTCTGACCAGCAATATGCTTTTGAAAAATCCATTACACCCTTTGCCATGATTTTTTTTGTTCCCCCCCCACCCCTTATTTGCAGCTCTCTTATCATCATCTGCCAGCTAGGAGAAATGGAATATTGCGTTCCTGCATGTTTTCACCAGAATATAAGTCATGTGACAAAAATCAACCCAAAAGTCACCTGTTTGTTGGCAAATGGCTTAAGTGATTAAAAAGATCAGTGTTTCCATTTTAAGAAATGTTCAAGGAAACATTCATACAAGAATCAATATGTGATGGATGTTCGTTGGAGTCAAGCTGAATAATTCATTCATTTGTTTCCCAGACCCACTTATTCCAATAAGGGGTTGTTGGAGGCAATGCAGAAACGGCCATTTATTTTAGGACACCCTCCCACACACACACACACACCTGGACTAATGAAGAGACACGATAAGGGAATTGTGGTGCTGGTGGGACACTGAAGAAGTCTGCTACACACCCCCAACAGACAATGCATGGACAAGCTAACTGCAGCTGCAAATCAGTAGCACTAACCACTGCACCAACATGGCGTCTGGAACAATTCAGTCCATAATGCATATGGTGTCATCTGACTACAGGCTGTCGTGCATGCCAGCCAGAGGATCACCTTCCATGCTCACCTAAGGTATGTGGTACCTCCCCAGGACAAGAGGGGGCACTGTCGCTAACAGTCTTGTTTCCTTTTTCCTAGAGACACTGCCCCTTGAGGGCAACAGAGTTAAAGAAGCTCCACCCTTTCGGTCCGTTGGGTATAAAAGATGGCGTCTCATTTGGGCCTGATCTCACCAGAGAGAGAATCATTGTGGGCATCAAGTGGCCAGTTTAAAGTGCCATTTAACTGATGCCATCGAGTGCATATTTTCAGTTGAAGCTTTCTTTGTTTTTAATTAAATGGGTCGTTGCCCAGTTGGCAACCTAATTATTTTGGATTTGCCTTGCCTCATCATTCGTCCCTCTACAAGACACAGAGAATTTACACAAATTTGCACAAAGAAAGCAGCACAGAAAGAATTCAAGGGCATGCAACACCTGTACACACCGATTTAAATGGACAGATAAACAGTAATAAAAACTCCAACTACACTTGTATGTGTCCGCTGATCCTAGATAAGGAGTTTAAGAGGAATTAATCCAGAAAATTTAGGACTATAACATAAATCAGGTTAACAGAAGACACTGCCATTTGCAATAATACAGTAAACTGAATAATAAAGCAGTTTTGTGTTTATTTTCTAATACTTGTGCAGACTGGAGACATATTAAGTTTCATTTAGAGACTGAGGACACCAAGCTGTATTTACCAATACTGCTGATTAATTGAAAATGAATGCAGAGATCACACCCTTTAATTCTACATAAGGTCAAGTTATTTATTATACATAAAATATTCTTATATAGTACAGTGCCTAAAAATGAATCCATCCCCTTGGAAGTGTAAATGTTTCATTGTTATACAATATCCAGTCACAATGGGTTTCATTTTTTGACATTGGTCGACAGAAAAAGACTCCTTAATGTCAAAGTGAAGATGGTCTAAATTAAGTGCAAATATAAAACTCAATATAAATATACAAGTCACCATTTAGCAGATGTACCTTTGACAGCTATGACAGCCTTGAGTCTGCATGCACAGGTTTCTATCAGCTTTGAACATATGGATACTGCACTTTTCTGCATTCTTCTTTGTAAAACTGCTCAAGATCTACCAGGCCACATAAGGACCATGAGTGAGCAATCGTGCTAAAGTCCAGCCACAAATTCTCAGTTGGACTGAGGTCTGGTCTCGGACTCAGCCCCTCCAGGACATTAACATTTTAAGCCAGCCTTGGGCAGCTGTGGATTTAATCTTGTGCTTGTTGTCTTGCTAGAAAACAAATCTTCTTCCAACATCCATATTTCTTGCAGACTGAATCAGGTTTTCCATGTTTTTCTGCATTCATCTCCCCCTAGGCCTTTACAAGCCTTCCATGGCCTGCTGCAGACAAGCATTCCCACAGCCATGCATCACAGAAAGGATAATGTGCCGAGTGTGGCTTACACCAACATGGGGTTTAGTCTAATGAACAAAAAGCTCAATTTTCATTGTATCAGACCCAGCTGATTTTGGCAAACTCTAGTTTTTGAGATGTCTTTTTTTTTTTTTTTTAAATTAGTGGCTTTTCTCTTTGCCACTCACCCTTTAAAGCTGCAACTTGTGAAGCACTCGGGCAGCAGCTGCTGTCTGCACAGTCTCTCCAGTCTGCACAACTGTAGCTTGTAACTCCTTCAGAGATTTCATAGGTCGCTTGGTGTCCTCCCGCACTTGTCTTCTTGCAGCATCAGTCAGTTGTTAAGGACAGCCTGCTGTAGCGGATTCACAGCTGTGCCACACCTTTTCTGTTTCTTAATGATTGATTTCACCAGATATTTAGCATCTTGGATATTTTTTTTCCATTCCCTGCCTTGTACTTTTTAATCACGTTTTCACACGGTTTTTTGGAGTGTCCTTTTTGTCTTCATTGTGAAGGTTTGGCCACCATGCTGACTCACCACCAGTTGGACCTTCGTTTATACTGCAATCAGCAGAAAACCCAGGCAGGTGATCTCCAATGAATTAATCATGTGATATCTTAAACCAATCAGCTGCACACTCATTATTTAAGAATGTCAAAGGAGTGTGGACACCTGTGTGATCAGTTAATTTGTATTTTATATTTTTAATTAATTTACACCCCTTTGGCATTTAAGAGTCATTGTCTGTGCAGCACTATTAAAATACCACGTTTATTTCAATATATTTAAATGTGATATGAAAATAAAAAGTGAAAACCTCTAAGGGGGTGAATACTTTTTATAGGCACTGCACGTTATAATTGACTCATTACATTCACACTGCCTGCCGGTAAACTTTACATAACAGGTAACTATAATAACGCATTAATAAAGAGTTTTAAACTTTACACACATCAAAAGTTAAAACCATTTAAAACGATGAATCATATATCAGATTTCTGAAATGCAGATACAGAGTTGCTAATATTTCCACCATTGTAGCTCGGGGGTTTTAAACTGGAGACCAGGGGAAGGGTGAGGTTGGTTCACGGCTTGTCGAATTTTACGTTCTAAAAAAAATTGTCTTCAAATTACCTCACGTAGTTTTTAATAAAAATAATAATATACATTTATATAGCGCCTTTCCCATACTCAATGCGCTTTTTAAATAAGTATAACTCAGAATGCTCTTCAGTTGTTGGTTCAAAGTAATCACATACCCATGGAGTTGTTGACTAAAGCTGCGGTTCCTCAGCCTGTGCGATACGCGGGCAGCTCTCAGGAAATACGTGAAGGAACACGAAAAAACGGGATAAAGTGTTCCTTAAAAGCCATAGCGGCTAAACGCAATTCGCTTCAACTCCACCGCTCCGCTGTCTGTCACGGTGCTCCTCTCGCGAGATTTCACCTCCGTCTCGTTCTCCGCTTTCTTATCCACCGTCCGCGCCAATTCAAAGCCTCACACAGCTTACTTGAGGACTGACGTAACTTCGCCCTAATGCTGTGGGTGAAACAATGCTAGAATCGAGACCGTGTGTCACCGGTTTACAGATATGGGTGACACGTAAGTAACTGTCTATACCAGAGGCGTCGAACTCCGATCCTATAGGGCAGGGGTGGCTGCAGGTTTTTGTTCCAACCCAATTGCTTAATAAGAAGCTCTTATTGCTCAAGTGACACTTCAGCTTCATTTTCGTTGTCTCCCTCACTAAGATTTTGAACCCTTATTGCTTATTCAAGTCTTAAACGGCTGCATTCTCGGTTTTTAATTGCTCCTTATTAGCAATAAGATGCAAATGACAAAAGAAACCAGCAGTTCTCCATTTTGCTTGTTACCCTTTACACCTGTGTGTATTTATTGTGCACTATTTGGTTTAATTAAATACTTTGAAGGAAAGAGAAGAGAAAAAAGTGAAGGATTGAGAATTACCCATCCGTTTTACACTTCAAAGTATTTGGATGATATCCTTACAATGGAAAAAAAAAATCTAGGATATGAGAATGACTTGACATAGCAGAGTTAAAGCACTAACAAGCCATGAAATGTAATTATTGGCAAGGATTGTTTTCTAATTAGGCAACTGGGTTGGAACAAAAACCCGCGGCCACTGCGGCCCTCCAGGAATGACTTTGCCCACCCCTGCTATAGGGCCTTCATGGTTGCAGGTTTTCATTCAAACCCTTTTCCTAATCGGTGACTAGTTTTAACTAATAATTAGCTGCTTTTCCTTTCATTTTAATAGCCCTAATTTTAAGGACGCATTCTTCTGAATATCACCACATGAAAGGTAGGTCCTTGCTTTACATTTACTTATTTGGCTGACCTCTTTATCCAAGTCAGTTTACAACATGTATGATACGATTGGTTACATTTCCTTTGGTTTACCAAATTGGAACACAGGCTGGTCAAGTGACTTGCTCAGGGTCATATAGTGTTTGTAACAGGATTTGAACCCACAAGTTTAGGGTTTGAAGTCCAAAAGCCTTAACCACTACACCTCACTATCTAATTGATTCTTTTCTTCATTAAATGGCAGCCAAACAGAAATGAGTTGTGAAGCGAGCCAACAGATGACCAGCTAAATCGAAGCGTCACACTCCAACCAATTTCACTTCATCCAATTACTTAATGAAAAGCATATTCTTGCTGTTAACAAAATTTGTTATGTAATTCCATGACTTGTTGATTTTCTGTTTTTTTCTAAGAATACTGTCAAAGTGTTTTGGTGACCTGAGCAGATCAGCCTTACTGAGATTTTCACCTTTTTTTATTTTCAGATATTATGTGATGGACGCAGGTTAGCTGGTCGTGTGTCTGCTCTTCTTGTGTCTTATTACTGTTTGGCTGCTAATTAAGGAAAAATGAGAGAACAATCCAAGGGTCTTAATCAAGTCAATTATAATTAAGGCAAAAGTTAATTAACAGCAACAACTGGTCACTAATTAATAAGATGGTTAGAATGAAAACCTGTAGCCCGCCAGGACTGGAGTTGGACACCCCCAGTCTATACAATTTTGTTTTGCAATGTTTCGAGGTGAAATCACTAAGGTGGACCCTTGATGAAACAAATGATTGAGAGTATATGCACTGGATTAAATGGCAAGGTTTCCACATGCTGCTTTGTTTAAAGTGCCATCAGCTCTCTGTTAAGGAGCTCTGTGTATCAAGGGCAGTGGTTCCCAAACTCGGTCCTGGTGACCCACTGTGGGTGCAGGCTTTTGTTCCAACCAGATTCACAATCGGGGATAATAATCGATAACAACTGATCTCATTTAATTAGCTGGTCTTTTTTACTCTTCTCTTATTCTGCATTCAGAAAAACACAACAGTATGTTTTTTTACATTTATATGATATTTAGAAATATTTCTATTTTTTTTCTAAAGCTAGAAATGTTTAACACTCTTTTGTTGTTTTCCTATTATTTTCCTGTGTAGTTTGTTCCCTTCATTTAACCCTAGTAGTGACACAGGCATAGCAGACACCCAGGATGATGAACACTGCAGCGACTTCAGTGTCAGTCCCGCTAATTAGTAAATAATCAATTAAATAACCAAAATACCTGGAAAAGCAGAATGAAAATTAGGTTGAAAATTCTGATAACGACTAAAATAACTACAAATTCCCATATAACTGCTTATTACATCCATCCATCCATTTTCTAACCCGCTGAATCCGAATACAGGGTCACGGGGGTCTGCTGGAGCCAATCCCAGCCAACACAAGGCACAAGGCAGGAACCAATCCTAGGCAGGGTGCCAACCCACCGCAGGACACACACAAACACACCCACACACCAAGGCCAATTAAGAATCGCCAATCCACCTAACCTGCATGTCTTTGGATTGTGGGAGGAAACCGGAGTGCCCGGAGGAAACCCACGCAGACACGGGGAGAACATGCAAACTCCACGCAGGGAGGACCCGGGAAGCGAACCCGGGTCTCCTAACTGCGAGGCAGCAGCGCTACCACTGCGCCACCGTGCCGCCCCTGCTTATTACATTTTAATAGAAATCTTGCAAATTTAGTTTGTAATTTCTACATTGACTCCAAAACACAGCAACTGGAAAATAATGACTCGCTTAGTAGACTAAATGTCCAATGAAAAATAGAAGTTGGTTGGAACAGAAACCTGCAGCCACAGTGGGTCCCCAGGGCCGAGTTTGGGGACCACTGATCAAGAGGCTTTTTGATTACTGCACTGGTGACACCAACCCTGATGATGCCATCACATCCTTCCTTAAAAAATAAATACAGCAACAGGCGGACCCTAAAGGGTGGACTGTGTCGCCAAGAGGCAGAAGCAGCCTGCACAGTTTTTGCTTTTTGAATTTATATGTAACCTATTTATAAATCAGAAGTATAGAAATTTTATGATACTCTTCTTACATTAAAGTGTTAACTAATTAGAAGTCATTTGTCTTGCAAAAGAAAAATGAAGACTCACAAAAAAGTCTTAGTAATTAAAATCTCAAAATATAATATTAGGGATAGGGATTGAAGAACCATTACCTTTAGTTGTTCATGCATAATAAGAGTTGTGTCTGCACAAATTGTAGTACTTTGAAACCTTCAGTTCCTTGTCGGGTTGAAAACCCCTCGCCTCAGGGGCAGATCCAACATTGGGGCATTCTGGTTGCACACCCAGGGGATCACGATGGCATGTGTCTTTTTCACCACACATTAAATTGAGTATCCATGAGTCAGAATGACCAAGGGGTAGGCCCCTGTTCACCACCCCAAGACTGCTGCATTGATAAAAGTATGATCAACCCTATATTTTAAGACAGGGGTCCTCAATCACAGCCCTGGGGGGCCGCAGTGGCAGCAGGTTTTTGTTCTAACTCGGTTGCTTAATTAGAAAGTAATTCTTGCCAATAATTTAATTTCATGGCTTGTTAGTGCTTTAACTCTGCTATGTCAGGTAATTCTCATATCCTGGATTTTCTTCCTCTTTTTAAGGATATCATCCAAATGATTTGAAGGCTAAAATGGAGGAGTAATTCTCAGTCCTTCACTTTTTTCTCTTCACTTTCTTTCCAAGTATTTAATTAAACCCAATAGTGCATAATAAATACACAAAGGTGTAAATGGTAACAAGATAGATGGGGAAATGCCGGTCTCTCTTGTCATTTACATGTTATTGCTAATTAGGAGAAATTAAAAAACAAGACTACAGCTGTTTTAAGACTAAAATATGCAATAAGGGTTCAAAATCTTAACAAGCGAGGCAACTAAAATGAAGCAGAAGTGTTTCTTGAGCAATAAGTGCTTCTTATTAAGCAATTGGGTTGGAGCAAAAACCTGCAGCCCTCCCGGACCGTGATTGAGGACCCCTGTGTTAAGGAGCTAAGTCACTCGGGCTCTGTGGGGTCTTAATCCAGCCTTAGCCTGGCCTAGTGATCTCGCACCACATTTGATCACATACAGTATATGTCAATAGTCTGTTGTAGTTAAGCACTTTGATGAATACATCTACTATCAGCAGTAACCCGGATTCCAAGATCATGTTCTTCTTTGCAGCATTGGGTTTATACAGGGTGGCCCACGAAAAATTAGCCCGCCTTGCTGCCAGAGTGGCGCGCCGATTGACTACCCTCATCACGAAAGCTGTGTAGACGTAGTGCAAACGTGTGAGTACGAGCTGAGCGACGTATTCCATTCCACAAAGAATCATTTTCAGCACTTTCTGTAAAGAGTGAGTAAAGATTTTTGCATTTCAAGTTTCTTTCTTTCTTTATGGAAGGGCGCCTTTTTTCGCCAGGGAGGTGGGCTACTTTTTCGTGGGCCACCCTGTATTAGTGAGCGACCAGCCAGCCAGCCAGCACAATGTTTTGGGAGGCCTTGGCTTAAAAATGTTTGGGGACCCCTGGAATAGTTGCATTTAGGGAGACAGCCCTTGTCTTACAACTTCTCCTGGCAATGGCACTGCCATTTTCATTGCGTCTGCATGGGTTTTCCTCCCATTTGCCAAAAGCGATGCTGCTTATATTACTTGGTGATTCCAAAATGGGACCCTGTGTGAGTACGGGTTTGTGATGAACAGGCGGCTTTTCCAGTGCTGTTTCCTGCCTTGTGCACAGCGTTGTGTGGACAGACTTCGGCGCCCAGGGACCCTGAATTGGATTAACCAGGTCTGAGATTATTATGATATTTTATTGTATCTCTGTGGGTTCAGTTTCCTACATTTCCCAGATTTTTCAGGGTGAAAACAATTAATAGAACACACACATGCAGTCCCTAGTCATGGCGCCAGACAGTTACATGTTGATTAGCGCGACCCAGTATGAATTTCACTGTACTTGTGACAATAAAGACCCCTTTCTAATACAGTAGACCAGGCACATTTAGTGATGAAGGTGTCTGAGTGTAAACCATGAGGGTGCCTGTATAGTACAGCAAATCGCTTCACTTCCCTGGGTTTATTTGTAAAACATCCTGCTTGTTGAGATCCTTATACAAACCCTTAAATGTTCCCTATATAATGAATTATTTTTTCTGGTTCCCCACGATCTGCCTGTGTCTGTGGATTTTCCTCCCACATACCCAAAGACGTGTCCGCTAGGTTAGCTGTCCCAGTTCGGTGTGAATGAGCTGAGTGGGCCTGCTGATGAACTGGCTCTTTCCTGCCTTATAAAAAATGCTGCAGGAGAAGGCTCCAGCCCCCCACGGCACTGACTCGCACTAAGGTGGTTTGAGAATGTTATGTTATATTTGCATGTATTCTCCAAAGTCTTTGAACTTCTTTGTGATTTTCACGTAGTCGGCCTCCCTATAATTTTCTGCCTTGCATCATCAGCTGGTATTTTCTGTTAAGGCCGCGTGACAACGCTTGTCGTGAGCCATGGCATATTAAGCCAAGATTACCATGGACAGGCACCCCTTTCAGGTTTGGCTTCTGCTTTGCATCTTATACTAACTATCCTGACACACTACAGCTCTTCTGTGGCTGACGTAAGTGGATTCTAATAACGAATGGCTGAAGGACTCACCTTTGTGCCTGTAACAAACTTGGGAAGATCTCCTGTTCCCCCATGTAGGATGGTCTTCTTCACGCCTTCAACACCACTAAGCAGTGCTATCTCCATAATGGTCACTTTATCAAAAAGGGACTGAGCAGGTGTCCTCTAGGAGTCAAGCAGGGATTTAGCTGTACAAGGATAATAAGATTAGCGTTAATACGCAAAGCAGCTGGACGTGGCATGTTATTGACATTTTCACCACCACATGGACATATCACTTGTGTCGAAAGCTGTTTCTCACTGAGAATTCAAAGGGTATTCAAATATAAAGTCTAATTTTATGCCAGTTATATCATAATGTTCATAAACTCATTTAATTAATTTCAGGGTCACATGGGCTGGTGTCTACTGTATCTCAGCAGTCTTGGGCTCAAATCAACAACAACATTTATTTATATAGCACATTTTTATACACACAAATGTAGCTCAAAGTGCTTTACATAATGAAGAATAGAAAAATAAAAGACACAATAAGAAAATAAAATAAGTCAACATTAATTAACATTGAATAAGAGTAAGGTCTGATGGCCAGGGTGGACAGAAAAAACAAAAAAAAAAAAAAACTCCAGACGGCTGGAGAAAAATAAAATCTGTAGGGATTCCAGACCATTAGACCCCCCAGTCCCCTCTGGGCATTCTACCTAACATAAATGAAACAGTCCTCTTTGGATTTAGGGTTTTCATGGAAGGACTTGATGATGATGGTCACGTAGACTTCTGGCTTTAAGCCCATCAATGTTGGAGCATCGTGATGGTTTGAGTAGGTGGAGGTGGCGCAGGCCGCCACTACAAAGAAACCGGAAAAAGAAACAGAAGAGAGAGTAGGGGTCAGTACGGATTTTAGAGCCACCATGAATAGTTATTATGATGAATTGAACATACAGAGTATCAGGATTAAGTTAAAGTGAAGGTATGAGAAGGCCATGTTAAAGTAATGTAAAGAAACAGTACTGCATAGGGCACCCTTCACATACATCCATGGTCACATTTACCCCCATATAGGGACCAATCTGGAATCGCAGATGAACCTTAAACCCACATCTTTGGGGACATCAGAAGAAAACCCACACAGAGAGAACATGCAAACTGCACACAGACATTGACTGACAGTTAAACCAATGGGACAGCAGGACTAACCACTGCACTCTACACTGCTTGTAGTTGTATCGTGTTTTCAGTTTTTAAACTCTTCATGCTGGTATTTTCTGTGCAGCCTACACTTCTTCCTTATGGTTGTACAATCTGAATTGGGGTACATTGTAAATGTGTGGGTGGCCTGCAATGGGCTTTTGAGCTGTCCACAGTTGGTTCCTGTCATGTGTCCAGTGTTGTTTGAACTGGCAAGGGTTCAGGTAAAGATGGACAGATTTTTAAAATGGCACGGCACAGAGCTTAGTATGGCTCAGAGTATGTGGGTTCAGCTCCTACCTGGTCACTGCCCATGATTTGCATGCATATTTCTCCCTTCCAGAAATATATATGAGGTTAAATGGTGCTGTATAAAGGTATGCATTTTCACCTGCTTCTGCTCTTCAAAAACCTATAATGGAAAAATGTTTACTCCTTCCACAATGTAAAAAGGATGTCATATGTCACTTAAAATTAGAAACAAAATAAATTCATTTTATGAGGAACAGTTCAAAAGTTTTTTAAATCTGAAAGGCATATATTAATGCAATTAAAGGTGTCTCCAATGTTGTGAGGATTTCAAACTGTTCCTTTCTTTTTGGATGCTTCAATGTCTTTGAGAGATAACTGCAGGTTTTCATTCTCTTCTCTCTGAGGTAAGGGCTGTTTATCATGTTCAACTGTTTAACGTGTCTTTGTATTGCAGTATTTAAAAACAACAATAATAATTTACCAATAAAAAAAATAAAGATTACCTTCAAGACTCAAATGATAGGTAAAGTTTCAGTTCAGAATACTTGAATTGTGACCCTTTACTGCCCCCTTGTGGCTTTTTCGTTTTTTACATCAACACAATCCAGAGAAAAGTACAAGACAACGAGCCAAAGAAGTGGCCAGAAATATTATTTTTGTGTTCTCTTTCCAGGAAAATGAATTGCCTCTTTTTGTGCATACGCAACTTTCCAAGTGAATGTTGGGATTTATAAAAAATAAAAGAAAGAAAACTGAAGATTTGGGCCAAGTTTATTTAATTACTAGTACTTAGTAGTACTTTTTATATTTGGAGTTTGACTTTTTGTTCTAGTCTCTTTATTTCTGTTTTTGGTGTTTTTATATTTTTGTAATTTTATCTCATTTTTTCTTACATTTTGACGTTTACAATTTGTTTTGTTTTACTTAATGTAATTTATACATTAAATAATTAAAAATTAAATTTTTGCAACCAGGTTTGTCAATGTTGTTGCTTATCTAATTCTGGCAATCATGACTGGATAGGCCACACAAACCAATGCCTAAAAAACACAAAAAAAAAATACAGATTACTGAAAGGGTTAAGGGGGCACGACTAAAAGAAAAGCCGCACAGGTTAATGAAAAATGGCCTAGGGTGATGAGCACATGAGCAGCCCATTGCCTACATGTCACCTCTTGGTTTTTCTTCAAGTCCTTCTCTCCACCTCTTTGTTCCACACATATTTAGTCAGACGTCTCCTTCCTTGAACTCCTTGCTTTTCCTTTACTGCTGTCTGTCTGTCTGTCTGTCTCTGTGATTCATCACTTTCTTTAACTTTGTGACCACTCATAGGCACATTTTTGAAGTGGTGAAGTGTCTCTCCCCATGTCTCAATGAGTTCTTCATCTTTCTTCCTAGATCTTAAGGACCTGAATTTTAGGTTAAGTTGTGAGTATAAATTGGCCTAACATGACTGAGTGGGTGTGGGTGCATCTGTGAGTGTGCCCAGTGATGGACTGGTATCTTGTCCAGGGATGGTTCCCCGTGTGGTGCTTGATGCTATGGTCATAATCTCCACACATCCACCCTGATTTATAAAAGGACAGGTCTCATAATGGATACATGGATGTTTTACAGTGTGTCTGGAGTTTGCATGTTTTCCCAATTTCCATGTGTGTTCCCATTTTCCCTTCTCATTTTAGAGATGTATTAAATGTTTTTATATACATTTCTTTTTGGTTTTATACAAAATAAATTTGTCTTTTGTTTCTAATGCTATTGTGCCACCATTTTGAGTTTGGAGTTGACTAATGATTGCTACCATTTTGTGTTATTTTCCAAAGGCTGCAGCTGCTTTTGTCACATGTTTGCCATACGTAATATGAGGTATGACATCCATTAACTGAGACTATACAAGGACAGCAGTGGCAATCATTCTGTGTCCAAGTTTCAGGAGCAATCGTGAAAGTGAAAGACCAGTGAGGTAGAGAATGGATGATAGATAGTCAGTGTCTTTTAGTGTCATTTCTTTGACTTTTGAGTGAGCTCTGCATGTGGTGTTCTTGACTTCCTGAATTTGACTTTGGTCCATTTATCTTAGTACTCTTGGTTTTGTTTTTCTGCAACTTTGTTTTTTTTTTTAGTCCACCATAAACTCTAACATTTTAATCAATCTAAGCTCTAAACTTTAGTGCTACTTTATGCTTATTCATTTTGGCTTGTTACCTCAGCTTCCTCACCATTTTGTCAATGGGTTTGAATCCCATATTTGGTGGCTGTCTGTGTGGAGTTTGCATGTTCTCCCTGTGTCTTTGTAGGGTTTCCTCTGTGTCTCCCGCCACTAAACAAACAAACAAACCAACCCCTCACCCCTGCATGCTCAAAGTTGTCCATGTTACGTGAATTTGTGATTCTAATTTGTCCTCTGTGTATGTGGCTGTGTGCATGAGTGGGTCAGCATCCCATCCAGGGTTGTTTCCTTCCAGAATAGAATTAAGAGTTAGATATTAGATTTAATGGATTTGAGATGTTATATCATGTTACAAATTATATTACCAGTTAAGGAGAATTGTTTAGTTTTTTTACTTAAGATTTTTATTGAAGGTTTAGTCAAATTAGCCAAACTCTTTCGAGTATTTCAGGGTCATATCTGCATATCAATGCCACTTTTCAACAAGCAGCATCTTTTGCTCCTAGGCAGCAGATCATTGATTTTTAAACCCCCTAGATAAATTTGGCTATTTGTTCAAGTATTCAGTGCTATAGTTGGGCTGAAATCAACAGAAAAGCTATTCTGGCGTACATCCTGGCGCCCACCTTGATAACTACTCTGTATACCTGCACTAAGACGTCAGTAAACTGCTCTCTCGGCACAGTGATAGTAAATGTTGAATTGCAGCAACAAGAAAAATGGGACTAAAACAGCGAGTTTTGAGAAACATCTCATCTTTTGTTCTTTTGTGGTATAAGTGCAAAAGACGATATAATTCTGCAGGAGTCCTACAGGTCACACAGGACATCATTTTAGTGATGCACGTTAGCACTGCATGATGGTGATATCTTTAGAAAGCAGGCAAAAACTTAAATAAATCATTATTAAATCAGACAACAAACATAATTAAAGTACTCATAGATCTCTACCTCAGAGTGTTGAGCAATCAGAATAGTTAAAACTTGTTAGTGTGCCAGGACTTGTCTTCAGACTCAGACAGGACAGCGTGAGAGTAAGCACTCGGAATTTGAAAGCAAATACTTTCTTTTTTATTTCACTAGGGGGCTTTGCCCCCTGCTCGGTTTACTCACCAAAACGGCCTGCGCTACGTGCCAGTCACTTTGCGTCTCTGCCACTCATGCTGTGAAGAGGGGGGCTGAATGCACCCCAAGGAGACGTGGTTGCTCCTCCGAAACCTCCTCTTAATTGGTGATACAATAGGAGACAACTACAGTTTTGTGTTTTTTTTTTTTTTACCTCCTCTTTGCACGGTCAGCTGCTGGCTTGTGATCTGCATCTCACACAGCACTTCAAACATTAATAAGCCTGCACAGCAGCAGTCCTTTTGTCTCCCTGCCTTGTCCCTCTTCTCCTCCAGACATCCTCTACTCCTGTTGGGGGTCCCGCTCCCGAGGCTCGCCCCTATGAAGAGGAAGATATTCTGTTCTTTTCATTGAGAGACAGAACTGTCCCCTCCGATTCACTCCTGAAAGAGACTTATGTTTGAAGTGTTTGAATAATGTTTTTGTCGCTAAAATCTGCTGGGTATCTGCACAACTCTGTGACCCAAGCATGACAGCGTATGTGGATTTCACTTTCACCAAACAACAAATCTTTTAATTCTTGCAGATACGCCTCTTCATTGGGAAGAAACACTACTTTTCCCCGATGGCAACATGAATTAGACGATCTACAAGTCTCCGACTTAAAGTTTAAATCTGAACAATATATTTGATCTCTTTTTGCTGTTCCGTTATTTCACCGGGTATTAATTTCCATTTGTTTGCACTAATGCGATCTTTACTATTATTTTTTGAAGGCTTTTGAATTTTCTAACCTCCATTATATCTAGCCTGCTCTGCATGTGTATCGCTCCAATGTTTTTGAATTCTTTATGACATTCTACTTTGTCATCTACTCTTTGTCTTTTTTTTCTGGCCCTGGGCGTAGTTAAATATCTTGGCACAAAGTCTTGTCTCGCAGGACATGAGAGTTTCTCTCTGAGAAAGTCACATCTCGTCTCTCTGAAAAAGTCTTGTCTCGTCCCAAGATTTTTTTATATAACAGAGAGATATAAAAAAAAACTGCACTGTTCCTCTGGTATAAAAAATCTACATTGTTTATTGAATCAGCCAGAGCTTGCCTGTTTTCTTAAGCTGCTATGACTGATGTGATCATATACATATACAGTGGTGTGAAAAACTATTTGCCCCCTTCCTGATTTCTTATTCTTTTGCATGTTTGTCACACAAAATGTTTCTGATCATCAAACACATTTAACCATTAGTCAAATATAACACAAGTAAACACAAAATGCAGTTTTTAAATGATGGTTTTTATTATTTAGGGAAAAAAATCCAAACCTACATGGCCCTGTGTGAAAAAGTAATTGCCCCTTGAACCTAATAACTGGTTGGGCCACCCTTAGCAGCAATAATTGCAATCAAGCGTTTGCGAGAACTTGCAATGAGTCTTTTACAGCACTCTGGAGGAATTTTGGCCCACTCATCTTTGCAGAATTGTTGGAATTCAGCTTTATTTGAGGGTTTTCTAGCATGAACCGCCTTTTTAAGGTCATGCCATAGCATCTCGACTGGATTCAGGTCAGGACTTTGACTAGGCCACTCCAAAGTCTTCATTTTGTTTTTCTTCAGCCATTCAGAGGTGGATTTGCTGGTGTGTTTTGGGTCATTGTCCTGTTGTAGCACCCAAGATCGCTTCAGCTTGAGTTGACGAACAGATGGCCGGACATTCTCCTTCAGGATTTTTTGGTAGACAGTAGAATTCATGGTTCCATCTATCACAGCAAGCCTTCCAGGTCCTGAAGCAGCAAAACAACCCCAGACCATCACACTACCACCACCATATTTTACTGTTGGTATGATGTTCTTTTCTGAAATGCTGTGTTCCTTTTACGCCAGATGTAACGGACATTTGCCTTCCAAAAAGTTCAACTTTTGTCTCATCAGTCCACAAGGTATTTTCCCAAAAGTCTTGGCAATCATTGAGATGTTTCTTAGCAAAATTGAGACGAGCCCTAATGTTCTTTTGCTTAACAGTGGTTTGCGTCTTGGAAATCTGCCATGTAGGCCGTTTTGCCCAGTCTCTTTCTTATGGTGGAGTCGTGAACACTGACCTTAATTGAGGCAAGTGAGGCCTGCAGTTCTTTAGACGTTGTCCTGGGGTCTTTGTGACCTCTCGGATGAGTCGGCTCTGCGCTCTTGGGGTAATTTTGGTCAGCCGGCCACTCCTGGGAAGGTTCACCACTGTTCCATGTTTTTGCCATTTGTGGATAATGGCTCTCACTGTGGTTCGCTGGAGTCCCAAAGCTTTAGAAATGGCTTTATAACCTTTACCAGACTGATAGATCTCAATTACTTCTGTTCTCATTTGTTCCTGAATTTCTTTGGATCTTGGCATGATGTCTAGCTTTTGAGGTGCTTTTGGTCTACTTCTCTGTGTCAGGCAGCTCCTATTTAAGTGATTTCTTGATTGAAACAGGTGTGGCAGTAATCAGGCCTGGGGTGGCTACAGAAATTAAACTCAGGTGTGATACACCACAGTTAGGTTATTTTTAACAAGGGGCAATTACTTTTTCACACAGGGCCATGTAGGTTTGGATTTTTTTCTCCCTAAATAATAAAAACCATCATTTAAAAACTGCATTTTGTGTTCACTTGTGTTATATTTGACTAATGGTTAAATGTGTTTGATGATCAGAAACATTTTGTGTGACAAACATGCAAAAGAATAAGAAATCAGGAAGGGGCAAATAGTTTTCACACCACTGTGTGTGTGTATGTATATATATATATATATATATATATATATATATATATATATATATATATATATATATATATATATATATATATATATATATATATATATATATATATATATATATAATATATTTACGAGGTGTGGCAGAAACGTAATGAGACTGGCAACACTGCAAGGGATCTGGCAACGCTGCGCTGTTGTCCTTGATAGAGCACGTGTATCAGTACCCTCCCATAGCTCAGTGCGAGTTTCAACTCCTTCCGTTAACTACGTGATTTTTGTGACTGCTATTAGCGAAGTTGTGTTTTTGGTTGTGTGTCACGCAAAATGGAACAGCGGAATTTGGAGCAAGGTTGTGCCATTAAACGGCAAGTGTGACGTTTGAAAAGTTAAAACAGGCCTATGGGGAACATTCTTTATCCCGAGCTCAAGTTTTTCGCTGGCACAAATCATTTTTGGAAGGCAGAAAACACGTTGAAGATGAACACCGTTCAGGGAGGACTTCAACTTCAAAACCAATGAAAACATCAAACGTGTGAACACTCTTGTGAGATCAGACCGTCGTTTAACATTAAGAATGTTGAGTGAACAATTAAATTTGAACAGATTTACCGTTCATCAAATTTTGACTGAACATTTGCACATGCGAAAGGTCTGTGCCAAAATGGTGCTGAAAAACTGCCCTCTCCATAACAGAATTTTTGACCTCAAAAGGCATTCCTGTGGTTCCCCAGCCCCCTTATTCACCTGACCTCAGTCCGTGTGACTTTTTCCTTTTTCCTAAACTAAAAAATGTCCTCAAAGGACGTCATTTTGGGACTTTAGAAAACATCCAAAAGAGTGTAACAGACATGCTGAAGACCATACCGGTTGAAGACTTCCAGCGCTGCTACCAACAGTGGGAACAACGTCTCCATCGGTGTGTAGCTGCCCAAGGGAACTACTTTGAAGGGGATAACATTGATGTTTGAAAAAAATAAAAACTTTGGTAAATAAAAAATCAGTCTCATTACTTTTCTGCCACACCTCGGTAATATATATATATATATACACACACACACACTGGAATGGTCTTTTGTAGGTTGCGTTATGGCTAATGAAAGCCATCCAGATACTAGAGGTATTAACATTTTTGCCATTGAAAAATGAGACTGGGAATTCAACCTATGATCTGCTGTGTGCAATAGCAAGTGTCTCCATCACTGGCATCTGTGGGCATTTTGCCCTGTCTAAAATACGGGACTATTAAGTATTTTTAAGAGTAACTCAAAATGCCTAAATTTGGGTTCAGAAGGAAATGCATTGTCACATTATATAGAGAAGAGCTGTATTGTCTTCATAATTTATAAAAAGTAGTCTTTCATTGTAAGCCAAGTATATTGTTTCAGTTCATATCATCATTACATGGTAACATTGTTGCACCTAAGGCGAGTTCCCCAAGTATGTTTTGCTTTCTAAATCAATAGTTTTGGCAGTAATATGGGATATCTAATACAAATAAAACACCATGTAAAATAAGAGGTAAGTGAAATTAAAGAATTGTTAGGTGAAAAACAAATAGGCAATCACTTGTGTGAGATTCAAAAGAGACAACCTGCACCTAGAAAAATATGAGAAAAATATGAACAATATGAATATTGTTTTCATTTTACTTTTAGGATTTTTTCCATTGAGTAGACTTTTTGAGAACCTAGAGACTATTCCACAGACATTGACATCATCACCCACAAGTATATATTTTAACTTTAAGCCTTTTTAATCTCAGTCCTAAAGGAAGCAATGAAATGTCATCGGGGCCCTACAGCATGGTCATTTAGTAAAAGAGTAGGGCACTTGAGGTATTAACTGTGGTTAGTGGCCAAACAAGTTCCAGTTGGTACCTATCAGAGCAAAGCGGTCCAGGAATTCTTACAGCCAGTTGACTCCAAGTTGCCTGATTGCTCCATCGTTTTATAGATGATTTGATTCTAATGATGTGAGAGTCTGAATTCTCATACAGTCCAATACTCAAACATAGGCTGCTTTGTATTTTGTTTTACTTTATGAAGGAGCTTCCTATAAAAGGTTTTACATAAAAAAAAAAAAATGCTACTTAAATTAGTTTTGCACATCTGCAAAAGAATCATCATTATTGTGACACTGTGTTTATATAGAATGGTGTCTGCAACTCGGAATAACAAAAAACTATCAGTCAAGAAGCCTTTGGTCACTAAAAAGCTTCTCTTATGTCTCTGGCCCTCCATAGTCTCTTTGCATCTTGTTTATTAAAGTACCGAATACACATCAGAATGTTCTCCCACAGCCAGTCATCCCCTTCTAATCTATTTTCCTTTTTATCCTGCCTGTGATCTGATACAACATTGAGCTGAATCCTGCACTGGGTGCAGCTGGGGCTTCACACTGTTATCTTTTACCCAGTAGACCATGCAGCCTCCAGTGAGGTGAGTGAAATAAGGTAACCTGGCGCCAGCACATACTAGAAATCGAAGACTTTGTTAGGAATGGAAGTGGGAGCCTGCTAGTTTGGA
Organism: Polypterus senegalus; assembly: GCF_016835505.1. Taxonomy (NCBI): domain Eukaryota; kingdom Metazoa; phylum Chordata; class Cladistia; order Polypteriformes; family Polypteridae; genus Polypterus; species Polypterus senegalus. Next base: position 117,798,139 of record NC_053159.1, read on the forward strand.
GTCCATTAGAAGCTTCTCCGAAATCAAATACCTGTGAGAAACATGAAGATCTTCTCTTTATTTCAAAGCTACTGGCGGCAGACTATCATTCAGCTTAGTGTCCCCTACTCTCTGTAGCACTGACGTCCAGTGTCTGTCATTGAAGTTTCTTCAGTCAAACAGACGCTCCTATTTTGCAGGCTCATTTTTATATGATGAGGTTGAAATTTATGTAACCAACATAGACCTCCACATTAAAATTCGCAGTGCACTGTCTATTGGGATGTTTTTTGTAATACATGTAGTAATAAAGGACATTGCATTTGTCATTCCAACAGATGACTCATCACAAACATTTGTAGTAATAAAATGTATTACTACAAATGTTTGTGATGCACCATCTGTTGGAATGGTAAATGCAATACATATATCTCTGCAATTTAGCATGGGATTCATTAAAGCACTGTGTTTCTGTTTGTCAACAACAACATTTATTTATTAAGCACATTTTCATACAAAAAGTAGCTCAAAGTGCTTTACATAATGAAGAAAGGAAAAATAAAAGACAAAATAAGAAATTAAAATAAGACAACATTAGTTAACATAGAAATGGAGTAAGGTCCGATGGCCAGGGTGGACAGAAAAACAGAAAAAAAACTCCAGATGGCTGGAGAAAAAAAAATAAAATCTGCAGGGGTTCCAGGCCACGGGACCACCCAGTCCCCTCTGGGCAATCTACCTCACAGAAATGAAACAGTCCTCTTTGTAGTTAGGGTTCTCACAGATGAGATGAGGTATACAGTATATTGGAATGACAAAGACATAGAAACTGGACGGATACACAGTCACTTGTCCTTTTTAATGGTGGATATTTTATGGGGAATTAGTGTGCTGGGGGATTTGCTTAATAGTTCAGAACTAATGACATTCTAGTCTTTATCAGCTCATTTTAATTTTCCTTTTTCTAGTTTGTTTTCTACCTACAACTCAGATCAGTGCTCAGAACATGCAGGGTTTTTCTAACTGCCCCTCTACCAAACCACTCATTACTCTCTCCAAGAAGAAAAACTCTCACTACATGAACCTTTTACTTTTCACAAAGCATCTTACAAAACTCGGCCCTTGATTTCTCTTTGGTCCAGAGACCTTTCTCCTGTCTCTTCATCTCTCTCATGGGAAACAATTTCCTCTGATGTAAGGCTTTGCGCTACAAATCTGAACTATCAGCGCACACAATTCAGAATTCTACCCAGACTTTATTCAACTCCTCATAAGTGTTATCTGATGGTCCTCCTTGCTGGTCTTCTTTGTCAGTTATGTCTCCTTGGTTTACGGGGCACTTTTCTCCACATGTTCTCACACTGACACACCTGTATCGCCTTCTGTTATCTTTTCTTTCGTTCAGTATTCCTCTGTTGCCTCAAATTGTTCTTCTTTTAGACCTTATTATGCTTCTGCTTAAACCTCCTGAATGGAAGTTGTTTTGTATCGGTACCCTGGCAGCCAGATTAATTCTTGCCTCCCGCTGGAAGGCACCGGAGTGTGTTACTGTAGACAACTGGCAGTCCTCCTCCTACAATGCAATACATCTTGAGTTGTCTGCAGCGTGGATTAATATTCCCTCCAGCAATGTAATTCAAACGTGGTCTACTGCTGCTCAATTGTCTACATCCTCAACTATTCCTTGTTTGTTTGTTGTTTGTCTTTTTTTTTTGGCTGTTGTGGCTTGATCATGATTTTTTAACTCCAGTCTTGCCTTCTGTGGCAACTGGATTCTTCTAGGATATTTTACTCCTTGCCTCAGGCTTTCCAGTTCTTTTCTAATGTTTAATTAATTACATTTTGTCTTTATTTAATGAACAGCTCATCACAAAAAATATACGTATTTGGGTGCTATATCTTCTAGTCAGTGCTACTCCAGATCAAATCTGTGATGCAATTCTGAAAGAGGTAGAACACAAGAGGGTTGAGTGACCTGTGCAGGGAGATAACCTCTCAGTCTTTAGCCAGTTCGTTATTTTTTTGTGTTTGATACTTCTTGTAACCGTTTGTAAAGCATTTGCAAAGATGCTACGTAGGGCTTGCTGGCTAATTAATTGGCCATAGTCACCATTACATATATAACATTGCTGCCTCTCGGCACCAGGATCCTGAATTCAAAGCCTCTCCCAGACAGACTGTGTGGAGTTTGCATGTTCTCCCCGTATCTACATGGGATTTTCTCAGCTATCTCTAAAATGTGGCTGGTAGGTTAATTGGGTGGGAGTGCTTCCTGGGATGGACTGGCATCCAGTACTACTAGGTGGAGCTGACTTAAACAAGCAGGTAGAAAATGGGTGAATGTTGTTCTTGCTCAACACCGTGAGGTATAGCCCTCAAAAACAATGTCATTACTGTATATAATAATAGATTGATTTAAAATACACCAGTAATGCACATAAAATTCACTTCAGTGTGTCAGCAATACACTTTCTAATTCTGGATTGAATCCATCTCCAACTCGCATGGCTGCTGTGCCCTCTGTCACATACCTCCACAAATAACCGTCAGTACAAAAGTGCAGTGTGACACAGGCACACGATCTGCCTGGAAGCAGGGTCAAAGGTCAGCCTCTGCACATCAGTTCACTCCGCCCTTTGTGCAGTCTGAGCTACGTTGTATTTGTTACAGAACAAGAAAATTAAAAATCATTATTCAAAAAGCTTCTTTAGAATACTAGGGACTGTTTATTCTATTGATTTATAAAAAAACGTTTTTAGCAAAACCCTGACATTCATTTTAGAAGGGGCACTTCTCAACCGTCTGTCCATTTTTAGCCACTTCTCAGTCCAATTGTCTTACGTGGAGTACCTGAAACAAATTAGGGCACATTATCAATCAATCAATCAATCAATCAACATTTATTTATACAGCACATATTCATACAAAAAATGTAGCTCAAAGTGCTTTACAAAATGAATAGAGAAATAGAAGACACAATAAAAAATAAACATAAGTCAACATTAATTAACATAGAATAAGTAAGGTCCGATGGCCAGGGTGGACAGAAAAACAAAAAAACTCCAAAGGCTGGAGAAAAAAATAAAATCTGTAGGGGTTCCAGACCAAGAGACCGCCCAGTCCCCTCTATGTGCGTAACGGGTAGCCACTCGCTCTGGAACAATTGATGAGACGTCAAAAGCAAAGGAAGCATGAGAGCCAAGAAGAAGACATTACAGCAATCTTACGAAGAGGCTGTAACTGAGCTTTGAATCCAAAGTTTGTGACTTCAGCAGGTTTAAATGTCCATCCATTTTGTCACTGTGACAACATGTCAGAGTGAATGACGTCCCAGACTGATTAAGGTTACATATTGAATATCTGCCCTCCTTGTTAAATTTAAATGGACAGAGCAAGCCATAAACCTGAATAATGCATGGTCTTTTATGTTCATAAGAGTTGGTTTTTTTTTTGGTGTTGTCAGGCATCTACTGACTCTCACCAGTAGGAGAAAACCTCCACAAATATTGTTCAGCTCCTCTTGATATCTAGTTACACAAGACGTCAGTTTTTTGGGGGGTTCCCACTATTTTTTGTCTGCTAATACCCAAAAACCCTTAATTTTTGGGCCATTTCTGGACTATATTTTAAACAGTAAATTACACCCTTATGATAAAGAAAAACAATAGCAAACAAAATGATCACAAGAGCTTAAAGTTGTGCTTGCCACATCAACTGACCCCAGGGATTCACCCCTTGATGGGATACGAGGGGTCAGTGTTACTCCTTTTCACAAAGCTTAGTCAAATAGGCATGTTTAGTGTCATTTTATGCATTTTAGAGGTTGCTGATCATGAATAGTATCATATTTATGATATTTGATTCTTTATCTGTGGTCCTAGCCCTCTAAGAGCCTCCTGTAGAAGGTTAAATGTGACAAATTGCAACCATAAGCATGTAGGATAGCGTTTTAAACTATTTCAAGGTTAGTGATTATTTTTGATCCTTTACTAGGAATCTAGCCCTCTATGGAGCTCTATCAGAGAGTGAGAAATGACAAATTCTATTACAATCAAGTATATTTATTTAAATTGAAGCACACATTTTAATTTTTCAAATATTTGACACAAGAATTCTTGTTTTGTATGTAATTCTACCTCATGAAATAAATTGTTACATTTCTTATGGACACCCTGAATGAATTAGGGTGGCTTACACTGATTCACACTTTTTACAACAGAATATACAGCAGCTGCGGTGGGCTGGCACCCTGCCCAGGGTTTGTTTCCTGCCTTGCGCCCTGTGTTGGCTGGGATTGGCTCCAACAGACCCCCGTGACCCTGTAGTTAGGATCTAGCGGGTAGGATAATGGATGGATGGAATATACAGCAGTAGTGAATAAACACATGTCTTTAGATGTGAAGTTAATCTTGAGGCCAGCTAGGTCAGCAGTCATGGACAATATAAGTCACTATTAACCTCTGCTCTCAGTGTCGGGTGAGGTCCTTGCCAGGGTCATCCTCTATAGGATCCATGATCACTTGCTCACCTACCTCCGACCACAGCAGTCTGGTTTTACGCCTAAGAAGTCTACCATTGACCGCATCCTGGCTCTGAGGGTTCTCATGGGGTGCAAACATGAATATTGGCACAGTTTTCTTTGCAGCCTTTGTCGATTTTCATAAAGCATTCAGCTCAGTTGATCGAGCTGCCCTGTGGGACATCCTGAGATTTTGCAGGATCCCCTCAAGGTTGCTGGATATCATAGCCGGCCTGTACATTTGTACTGTGAGTGCTGTGCAGAGTGGAAGCAGAACTTCTAGTCAATTCTAGGGTTCATCAGGGGTGTGTTGTTGCTCCTACTCTGTTCAATGCTTGTATGGACTGGATGTTGGGCAAGGTCATGGTGTCCAGCAGTTGTGGGGCATCTGTTTGTGAAGAAAGATTCACTGATCTTGATTTTGCTGACGATGCTATGATCTTCACAGAGTCAATGGAGGCTCTGATTGGGGTTCTCAAGAGACTGAGTGAGGAGTCTGAGTGTCTGGGCTTGCGAGTGTCCTGGATAAAAAACAAGATGCAGGTCTATAATGACCTCTAAGGCACAGTCATCAGGAGTGTGTCTGTCTGCGGAGAGAGTGTAGACCTTGTCAAGAAAATAATTTAGTGACATTCAGGTCTCTGTTGACTCTTCCTATGAAGTTAGTTGACAGATTGGGAGAGCATGGGGGTCATGGGGTCGCTACAAAGGGATGTGTGGCGCTTCCGATATCTATGCAAAATACGAAAGTCCAAGTCTTTACAGTCCTTGTGCTTCCTGTCTTGCTATATGGTTGCTTAACATGGACACTATCCAGTGACCTGAGATGAAGACTGGACTCCTTTGGTACTGTATCTCTTTAAAGAATCCTTGGGTACCGTTGGTTTGACTTTGTGTCGAATGAGTGGTTGCTCAGAGAGTCCCAAATGAGGCACATTACCTGCATTGTGAGGGAGCGTCAGTTATGGCACTACGGCTATGTGGCACAATTCTCCAAGGGTGATCCAGCTCATAGGATCTTCATTCTTAAGGACCTGAACGTTTGGACCAAGCCAAGGAGATGCCCACGTAACACCTGGCTGCAGCAGATAGATGGTCATTTCCAGAGGGTGGGACTGGACTGCGTGTCTGCCTTGGGGGCTCCTGAGCTGTTTTATCGTGTGGTGAGTGTGGCAACGTGCTGTACCAGGGCAAGCTCCCCAACCTGACCTAACCTAACCTAGCACTTATATAAACTCTGCAGCCACCAGTGCATGGTCCTAGTATTCTTCATAGCAAGGCTGTCTTGTCAGTGGCCTGTGAACAGACATCTTAATGGGAAAGTTTAATCCCCTAGTTCTGTGCTTAAGGCTAACTGGTGGTCAGGGCTGATTAGTCAAGAATCTGTTGTGCTGTGTACACATTTTTATCACTTTGAACAAGACGTGTAAAGCAAGAGCAAAGAATGAAGATGCAAGATTGCAGATTTATGTATAGAGGGTGCTGGGTTTGTCTTATGTATTAAGAAAGTTTCACAAGATGAACACTGGCTCACTTGAAAGGAGTGAGGTTTATCTGACCATTGGCTATCATTGTGTATTGGAAGGAATCATTTCAAAGCAAACACCCATTCTGGGTGAGATGTAAAGTCATCACATAACAATTCTCCTCAGCCTCCTTACAGTCACCCATTTGCCTAACTACCAGAGGAAGCACACACAAACCCAGAAAGAAATGGGTGATTACCACACAGAGGCTAAAAACAGTCTACTCTTTCCATTTCCCACACTATAAATCATTGTCGCTTTTTCGTTAATGTGTACATTTCCAAGTAGCAACCTGACCCAATGACCCCAATCCCAGCCCAAGGATCAATGAGAATTTCAAATGTTGTGAATTGCAGCAGCCTCAATACCCGTGACCAGTTGACTCCCTTGACACAGAACAGCATTAACCAGCATGCCAGGTGGGCACAAATTTACAATTTTAGAACTTTAGAAAAATGATAACAAAAACAGGCCATTCCGCCCAACAAGCTCTTCCATCTTATTCATCTAGGTTATCCAAAATGACATCAAGTTGAGATTTTTAGACTGAAGGTCCCTAAAGTCCTGCACTCTACCACCGTACTTGGTAATTTATTCCATGTCCATGTGCTTCTTTGTGTGAAAAAAAAAAAACTTTTGAGAAAAATCTGCCTCTTAATCTTCCCCTCCTACTAATCACAGTTGAACACATTCACACTTGACACCCACTTGTATCCGCTGCAGTTTCAATACATGGCTGAATAAAACCCTAAGGGCAAACTTACAAACCCTGAACAGCCAGCATTCCAGTGATGTGACAACAAGCTGGACGGATTTACAGGGCCCAGGGTTTAAATTAGAAGAATCAATACGAGAAGGAGAAAAATACATCTGATCCCTTACTTCCAATTCTGTGGAGTTGATTTATTTGCACACAAGAGTAGCCTTGTCTTTTTGTTCAACCAGCCCCAGGTTTTGAACTCCAAGCATGCTGTCAGCCAGTACATCCAATGCTGGTTTATGGTTTTCATCTTGATCAAAGTCTTAGTCAGATGTCAGCCTGCTTTTAATTGATCTTCCTGAGATGGTCTGGTGTCAAAAATGCACCGGAGACTGTTTTTTTTTTTTTATGTCTTTACCCTTCAGCCATTTACTGATATGACTTTTTTGTGAAAGAATTGCAGGAAGGATTGGATACAAGATAGGGACCAACCCAGGATGAGATGCCAGACTTCCATGCACTCCTACATCAGGCGAGTTACTGCAACATGCTCATCCTTGGAATGTGAGAGGAAACCAAAATAACCTGGAGAGAGAGACAAAACATGGACAAAAGGAGATTGTGAAGCTCCTCACACTTAGTGACCAGGAGAGCATTCAAACCTTCACTTGTAAGGCAGCACTGCTAGCTTCTGTGTCACCTGGCTGCACAAATTGCCCCTATACTGAAACAAACATTTAAACATGTCTAATCTAATTCAGCCGTGAGGATGAAGGAATTGCCTGCAGAGCTTAGAGACAGGATTGTACTGAGGCACAGATCTGGGGAAAGTTTACATAAAGATTCTTAAGAGCACAGTGGCCTCTAAAATTCTTAAATGAGAGCTGACCATCCAGCCAAACTCAAAGATCAGGGGAGAAGGGTCTTGGTAAGATAGTTGATCAGGAACCCAGTGGTATAGATAGGAGAAACCTTCTAAAGGCCAAACATCATTGCAATACTCCACCGATGTGGGCTTTATGATAAAGTGGCCAGATGGATCTCCTCAGTGAAAAATACATGAAAGTCCACTTGGTGTTTGCAAAAAGGTGCTGTAAGGACTCTAAGACTGTGAGAAAATAGATTCTGTGGTCTGATGAACCCAAGATAAGTTCCATTTTTGGTGGAATCACCAGTACAGTACCATTTCAACAGTGAAGACTGACGGCAGGGACTGGGAGACTAGTCAGGGTTGAGGGAAAGCTGAATGGAGCAAAGTATACAGATAGCTCAATGAAATAAATCTCCAGAGCACTTTGGGCCAAAAGTTCAACTTCCAAACAGGACAATGACCCCCAGTACAAAGAAAGGACAACATAGGAGTGACTTTGGGGCAGCTCTGGGAATGTCCTTGAGTGGCCCATCAAAGCCCAGACTTAAATTCAATTGAACATCTTGGGAGAGACCTGAAAATAGCTGCCCGTCTAACTATCCAGAGCCTGAGAGGTTCTGCAGAAAAGGAGGGTAGAAAATCTCCAAGTCTGGACGTGTGAAGCTTGTCCTGCCATACCCAAGAAAGGTGCTTCAATGAGTAAACTCTGAATCCTTGTGTCCTTTTGAGATTTCAGTTTTTTATCTTTAATAAATTTGCAAGAGTTTCTACAATCTTGTTTTTTGGCTTTGTAATTCTGGGGTATTTGGTGTTGCTTGATGTGGGGAAAAAATTAATTTAATAGGTTTTAGGACACGGCTACAACATAAAAAATATGTAAAAAGTGAAGGGATCTGAATATAAACAAAGTCCAAGAATCTGAGTTCCCTAAAATCAGTTGATGACTAAGAAAAGCTGCAAAATTTCCATTAGTCAGTAAAATAATCAACATTATTTTCATCATTGGAAAAAAACATTTCGAGCTGAGAACGCCGGAGACTGAGATACTGGTCCCCACTAAAATCAGCACTTGTGGTCTACATGGAAGTGCTGTGAAATAGTCCAGATCCTGACTGAATGCTCCCCATGAGTTTATCTTTATATATAATACGCTACGTGGCTGTCCATTTGTCCGTCCAGGATTTTAAATCACCTGTAGCTCGCGAACCGTTTGAACTATTGACCTGAAATTTGGGACACATATACTACGTGATGTCTACTATCCTCTTTCCAGGTGATGATTGACCTCCAAGGTTATTCATTTTTTATTTGTATTTTATTGTAGAATCAACGGGCGGCACAGTGGTGCAGTGGTAGCGCTGTTGACTCGCAGTTAGGGTTCGCTTCCCGGGTCCTCCCTGTGTGGAGTTTGCATGTTCTCCTCGTGTCTGTGTGGGTTTCCTCCCACAGTCTAAAGACATGCAGGTTAGGTGGATTGGTGATCCTAAAATTGTCCCTAGTGTGTGCTTGGTGTGTGGGTGCGTGTGTGCCCTGCGGTGGGCTGGCGCCCTGCCCGGGGTTTGTTTCCTGCCTTGTGCCCTGTGTTGGCTGGGATTGGCTCCAGCAGACCCCCATGATCCTGTAGTTAGGATATAGCGGGTTGGATAATGAATGGATGTAATCAACTAATCAACTTTCTGCAGCGGCCAGCAGGGCAGCCGTGCGGTGCATGTGCATGGAGGCCATTCTCATCCCTACCACCTTAGCTGTCACTTCCCCTACTTCTTCATATTTTAAATCATTCTTTTTTTTAAATTGATTTTATTGTAATCATTTCATACAAATAGATCAATTTTTAGGATTAAAAACAAATCAACCCCCACCCCTGAGCATGGCCAGTAAAACTTAAAACTAGTAAAAATAAACAAATTGACGAGTTTAATAAGCAGATAAAGATAAATGGAGAAGAAAAAGAAATGGAAAGAGAATCTGCTTCCTCAGTGCTTTAAGAGCTTATTCTAAAATGTTATTGATTTGATTCTGCCAGGTTTTGAAAAAGTTCTGCTCAGATCCTCTAACTGAGAATTAGATTTTTTCCAATTTCAAATAGTATAAAACATCAGTTATCCACTGACTTAAAAGAAGAGAGTTAGGATTCTTCCATTTGAGCAAAATAAGTCTGCATGCCAGTAGTGTAGTAAAGGCAATTACAGTTTGCTTGTCCTTCTCCACCTTAAGCCCATCTGGAAGAACCCCAAACACAGCGGTTAATGGGTTAGGAGGGATTGTGAGTCCAAGGCTGTCTGAGAGGCATTTCAAGATTTTGGTCCAGAATAATGTTAATTTGGTGCAGGCCCAAAACATGTGACCCAGTGAGGCTGGAGCTTGGTTGCAACGTTCGCAGGTTGGATCCTGCCCTGGAAACATTTTGGAGAGTTTTAGGTGAGACAGATGTGCTCGATATATAATTTTAAGTTGCGCATATGGAGCTCGAGTGAATTCTCTGCATTGCTACCTGCCACTCCTTTTCTGATATGTTGAGTGATAGATCTTTTTCCCAGTGTCCTCTTGGATCTTTGAAAGGGAGGGACTGTAAAATAATTTTATATATTGCAGAAATTCTGTCTGAGTCCTCGAAACTGAGCAATATTTTTTCCAGCATAGAGAAAGGTGGGAGGAAAATCGGGCAGGTTCTGTTTAACAAAGTTTTGAATTTAAAGACAGTGAAAAAAAAGTGTAGCTGGAATGTTAAATTTGGAATGTAATTGTTCATAGGATGCAAAGACGTTGTCTATATAAAGATCTCTAAGCAATTTGAATCCCAAATGTTTTCCAGATATTAAAAACTGCATATGTTTGCGAAGGTTGAAAGAGGTGGTTCTCTTGCAGAGGTGCCACAGATAGAAGATTCTCCATCATAAAATTCTTTCTACATTGGTTCCATATTGTGAGTGAGTGAAGCACAATTGGGTTATTAGTGTATTGGCGATAACTTGCTTTTATTGGGGCAGAGCAGGGAATATGAAGAATGAGATGAAGGGTTGACCATCTATGCAAGTCTTGCTTAATTTTTTCCATACAGACGACAAACCTTTGTTGATAAAGAGCTTTGTGTTCACTTGTGATGTTTACCCCTAGATATTTATACTGATCTGCGATGATAAAAGGGTAGGTGTCCAATCTAATATCATGTGCTTGAGAATTCACTGGAAAGAGCACACTTTTATTCAAATTAATTCTGAGACTAGAGATCTTTTGAAATTCTGTAAGTGCTGTTAGGACTGCAGGCACAGTATTTTGAGGGTCTGATATATAAAGTACCATATCATCTGCACATAAAGAAACTATCTGTTCCAGTCCTTCTCTGATAATCCCCTTTATCTGATAAGCATTTCAACAGTGAACTGCCAGTGGTTCAATGGCGATTGCAAATAGCAGTGGTGACAAGGGGCAGGCATCCTTGTCTGGTACCACGTTCTACTTTAAAGTAGTCTGAATTAATGTTGTTAATACAAACTGAAGCTTCTGGATTGGTATACATTAGTTCGATCCATGCACAAATATTCGGGCCAAACCCAAATTTCTCTAATGTAGTTCCCCTACCTTTTCATATCTTAAATCATTCTTGAGGCAGATTGAAGACTTTAAGTGCCAGCTTAGATGAAAAATTAAAGAAAACGTACAAAGTAATTGCAACACAAACACTGACTTAATCAGGTTTAACACAAAAAGATGCCGATGAAAGAAGAGAAGCAGTGGGCCGCTAGGGTGGAGAAAAGAAGAGCTGCTCAGGAAGCAGGAAGCACATCAACCTCTGGGCAGACGAATGCTAAACATACAGAGGAAGAGGAGGAAAACTAGGAATGCTCAAGTCAAGTGTATTCACTGCACGTTATGGTGCAGTGTGCCGTTACTGGTTTTAGATATGCTCTGAAGCTCTGCCTGGTTCTTCCCGTACTCTCGTTGTAGGAAATGGAGTGGGACACAATGGCAATTCTTGGCTCTCCGTGTCCCTTTATTGGTTTCTGAATGCTTTGCAAATGATAAATAATAAAATGTAAGAACGTGTCTCAACCTTCAGTCTTTGAGCAGATGGTCCATGCACCACTAAAGTATGTGACATCGATTCATGGAGGAGCTGTGACATCCTTTGCAGCCTTTCTCTTAATGAGCCTGAAGAAACTTGCTCGTTAATTAGACCTCCAGTAAGGAGCTTCTTGTTTCGTTAGATTTTCTTAATGAACTTGTTAAGGTGTCTCTTAATAAAGTAATACGCTTGTTTAGTTATTAGTTAAAAAGCTAGTTATTTAATTTGATTCATTCCCTGATGAGCTCTTATTAGACATTGCTCAGTAAGCTGAATTTCTCTCTTCCACTTTGTAGTTTGAACTTACTGAACTTTAACAAGAGTTGCTTTCATTATTCCTCGTTTAGTTAGACCTCTTGTAATTACTTCATTACCCAAACACGTCGCAGTTTGCAGTTTTTAAATAGACTTTCAAAAAGCCAGACAAGAGTTTTCTGACGACCTCCTTATTTAACTTGAAGTCTTTGAATGTGCTGATACATTAATAAGTCGTTCAGTTAGACTGCGATGAGGACTCCACGTTTCATTCAAGTTCCCTTGTCAGTGCAGTTTAATTCTTCTAATCTACTGTTTAGGGGTCCCAAGTTCAGTCCTGGGGTACCACTGTGGCTGTGGGTTTTCAGATCCAATCAGCTTCACAAATAAAAGGTTTGATGTTCCTTATACATGATCAGATTGTTTCATTATTTTCTATTCTCTTATTTTGCCTTCAGAAATGTGTGCTTGTATATTTGCACTGTTGCCATATATTTAAATATTGACTTTGGCTTACTGTATTCTTTTGAATTCAGTCTTAATGTTATTCAGATACTGACAATGAGTGATGAGCAGTCCAGACATGGGTGCAAATTGAGCTGATTGCTGATATCAAATGAACTTGTGAACTAGTTAATAAGAAAGGGCTTAAATGACTGGAACAATTAAAAAGACAGAAAAAGAATAATAATTAATGTCACACACGTGCTAAATTCCCCTAAAAACGTAGCAAACCCATGCTGGAATATTCAGGACTGACACAAAAGAGGCAGAAACTGGGAAGTGACAGCTTGTTTTATAAAGACAGGAGTCCAGTTACGTAAAAGCAGAAGGTGGTCTGAGGGCCACTTCTTTAAAGCCTTTTATCACTAACTAGCTGTGCTGCTGATCTAAGACAGCTTGACATTTCAGTACTCAACAAAGACCTCAATCTGAGTACAGGGTGTCCCACTATACACTTTTAATACATTTCTAAAAATGACACAAGAAACTGACGTTATTAATATTTCTAGCATCAACAAAGGAGTCGTTGCAGTTTTACTTGCTAGGCTTGCCATCACGTTCCAACGCCTTGAAGACTAGATGTACATCTCCATATGAGCGCCTCCATTTTGGACAACTTCAGACGCAAGCCTCTCCAATGTGTTGCAGCCTCTCTTCCCCGACTTCGCTGCAGGCCGTGCGGATTCTTTCCTCAAGCAGTGACAGATCACGGGGCTTAGTGGCATACACCTTGCTTTGGATAAAGCCCCACACCAAAAAAAGTCACAAGGTGTAAGGTCAGGGGAGTGCAGAGGGGACCCCTTCAACCGAAAGGGCAACCTGGCAAAGTGGGGAGGGCCTCCGTCTTGTTGATAAAAGACATTAGCAAGGTCACTCCTCGCCTGACGTTGTGCCACAGCAAACTCCTGCAGCATCTCCAGGTAGTTTTCCCCGTAACGGTGGTCGTAATACAAAAAAGGAAGTGTATGGTGACTTGTGGGACACCCTGTATGTGCAGTGCACCAACTATCCATCCATTTTCCAACCCATTGAATCCAAACACGGGGGTCTGCTGGAGCCAATCCCAGCCAACACAGGGCGCAAGGCAGGAACCAATCCCGTGCAGGGCGCCAACCCACTGCAGGACACACACACCCACACCCACTACGGGCAGTTCAGAATCGGCAATCCACCTAACCTGCATGTCTTTGGACTGTGGGAGGAAACGCACGCAGACACGGGGAAAACATGCAAAATCCACGCAGGGAGGACCTGGGATGTGAACCCGGGTCTCCTAACTGCAAGTCAGCAGTGCTACCACTGCGCCATCTATTGGAATGTATTTTGTAATGCACATAGTAAGTAAATGTATTGCATTTGTCATTCCAACAGATGGTGCACCAGAAACATTTGTAGTAATAGTCTGTGTGCCATCTGTTGAAATTATAAATGCAATGCATACGTCTCTGTTATATGCCATTTGGTATTGGATTTGTAAAAGCAGTGTTAATGTTTGTGGTGCGCCATTTATTGGAATGACAAATGCACTGCATTTATTACTACAAATGTGTGTGATGTGATGTGAGACATAGCAACTGGACGGACACACGGTCACTTGTCACTTTAAGAAGGTGGGTGCTTACACAAATTAGTGTGCTTGGGGGATTTGCTTAATAGTTCAGAACTTTCTAATCTTTACTAAAAATGTTTGTGGTGCACCACAGAAAGAGAGCAACTGAACGGGCACACAAGCACTTGTCCTTTTATTAGGTGCGTTAGCACACACATGAATAGCACATAACACTGAATTGGTGGCTTAACTTTAACATTCGGTGTCATTTGCACCCGTGTCTGTACTGTCAGTAATTTAAGGAGCAAACTTCACAGAAACAGGGTGAATTGAAATGCAAATAGTAAAAGAGAGTTAAGTATTTAAAAGTATGAGAAAGGAAACAGATTTCTGAACTTCTTCTAATTGGCAAATCTCATACTAAAACACTTTTCTGAATGCAGATAAGAAATGAAAAAAGGGTTTTTAGAGTATTGGACAGAGTCATAGCTTTCAATGAGGGCTGCTGTCTCACACCTAAGGGCGCAGTGAGGGGCTCCAGCCCTTGTGACCCCTAAACCGTGGATGGATAAGAAGATTCCTCTATTCAACTGAGTTTGCATGTTCTCCCCGTGTCTGCGTGGGTTTCCTGCCACAGTCCAAAGACGTGCAGGTTTAGGTGCATTTGTGACCCTAAATTCTGTTTGGTGTGTGCCCTGCAGTGGGCTGGCGCCCTCCTGCCTTGTGCCCTGTGTTGGCTGAGATTGGCTCCAGCAGACCCCTGTAGTTAGAAAATAGTGGGTTGGATAATGGATGGACGCTCTTGCAGTTTATAATTCGACCTTTCTTTGAACAACATTCGTCTCCTGCTGAATTCATCTTCTCTAACTGAAGTCCTGTTTTAAGTTTCTTACTTAGACAGCTTGTCTTCAACTAAAACTTACTGTTTCATTTGGCTTATTTCAATGTTAAGTCATTCTCCGAGGGGTGGCTGTACCTGTGCACACTCCTAACCTCCTCTCTCTGCCTCCTAAATTTCTTGTCTTAAGGGTCGTTTTCCCGTTTTTGAGCTCAGATCGATGTTTCCACTATGTTACCGCAGCTGGTCTTTTACCTGAAGTCATAAACAGAACCCAAGTTTTGTTCAAGAATTCGACATTCAAGAACTTCACTATAACATCAGGAGAACTAAATTACTACGTGTACTCCATACAAGAGCTCCTCATTTTTCGGCAGTTTCACCCGAGTCTGTCCTGAGCAAACTGACTGCAATTCACAAAAATCCACAACAGGCCAGCCAGCAGATGCACTCATGTGGACAAAGTTGCACAACACAACCAAATTGTGAAATGACATACGAAGAAAACAAGGGATCAGTCAAAGTTCAAAACTGCACTCACTGGCCAGCCTTAAGCCATCACAGCTGTACGGTCACAGCAGCTCATATTCGCCCTACCCATGTGGGTCCACACGTCCCTGAGCTGCTGTCACCCACTTATTGTTCATTATTCAAGGGCTTCATGTCCTAGGCTTGTCATCTTCTTCAGCTGCCGCACATAATTTGTGTGTTTAAAAGGGCCAACGGCGCTCTGTTGACAAGCACCTTTTTAAAATAACTCGTCTAACGCCTTGTGGGTGTCTTCACAGCTGCTCTTCATTCCACCTGAGCTCATAAATGGCTTAAGTGTTGAACTAAAGCAACGCAGTCAACACCTCGGCTTGTCCTTCAGCAGATTAACTTTAACCAATAAACTGCATTCAGATGATTCAGGACAGGCCAAACTACAATGCTTAGATATATAGATAGACAGACAGACAGACATGGAAGGCAGTATAAGATAGATAGACAGACAGACAGACATGGAAGACAGTATAAGACAGATAGACAGACAGACAGACAGACATGAAAGACAGTATAAGATAGATAGACAGACAGACAGACATGGAAGACAGTATAAGATAGATAGACAGACAGACAGACATGGAAGGCAGTATAAGATAGATAGACAGACAGACAGACATGGAAGACAGTATAAGACAGATAGACAGACATGGAAGACAGTATAAGATAGATAGACAGACAGACAGACATGGAAGACAGTATAAGATAGACAGACAGACAGACAGACAGACATGGAAGACAGTACAAGATAGACAGACAGACATATAGACAGACATGAAAGGCAGTATAAGATAGACAGACAGACATGAAAGACAGTATAAGACAGATAGACAGACATACAGATAGACATGGAAGGCAGACAGACAGATCCCAAGGGGAAATTCACATAATGCAGCAGCAGTATACTGATACTAAAAACAATATTAAATTAAAGAGTAATAAAAATGCATGTAAAAGCAGACAATAATTTTGAATAATGTTAGCATTTACTTAGCATGGGCCTGGACGGGCAGAGGTGCCAGTTCTCAGGGTCTGGTATGAAGAAGTAAAAATGTTGATGGCAAAGACACCAAATGGTTTAAAGGCCAGTTGTGGCCCCAAGACACAAACAGCACATCACTTTTTTTGGTCCTTGCAATACACCGATTTCCCCAGGGTGGCCAGAAGTCCCCAGAGTAAAAGTGAAAACAGTAAAAGGTGGCAGCCTCTGCTTGCTTTTAAGACAATTTCTGTTAAGCATTTCTATAAAGTGTTCAGTGACCTGCTGCTTCATTTTTCTCTTCTGTTCAGGTCAGCAGCAGCAGCCACCGCCGCATTCGTCAGCACACCATAGCGTTGGATTTAAAATAACAGCTCAGACAAGCATGCGTCACACCGGCATTCCTCTGACATTACGGTACAGATGGAGCTGGCGGCTTTCCAGGCTGCATGATTCGGGTGGCGAACAGCCACGGCAGCACAATGGAGAAGAGATCAGGAGCTGCAGGCAAGCAGAACACACCTGCCCAGATGACAGTTGCATGCATTGTTTTTGCCTTCCGCCGTTGCTCAGAAGTGCTGACTAATATCCCATGAGACAGCATTCTTTCAAAATACCCAAAGTAAATCTGCAAAAAGGGACAAATCACACATGCTATGCAAATGCTCTCCTCAGTGCCCCATCAGTGCTACAGCAGTCGTGTCCCACCTGGCATACAACCCAAGGTCAGACCAGCCGGCTGGGGATTATTTGCCCTGCACTTGACTAATCAAGTTCAAGCTTTTGGCTTTCCAAAAAATGAAACAATGTAGCCACGGGCCAATACTGTCCTATTGTTGGAGGGCACTTTTTAAAATCAGGAAGGGTTTTAGTTTTCCATTCACCATCCAAGGCATGTGGACAGAAAATTCCCTCCAGTGCCCTGAAGTGTGGCACCAAAAGGTCAATGAAGCACCTCATTAGTGTCAAGCGCTGCTGCGAGAGAGCACTCGGGCTGTTGGTTCACCTCGCCATACATAGTGTGCGAGTGACAGCTCTCTGCAAGGTGACGGGACTCAAAACGCTTCCTGCGAAGCTTGCACAGCAAGGGCTAAAGCTGTGTGTGGTTAAGTGTAACAGAAAACGCCAATTTGTATGCACCATTTCCCCTCTGGAAAAATTCACTAAATGCAGAAAGGTAATTGGATGGAAAAAGAAACGAAACTCTCGTCAGCTTCAGCTCACTCTGAATAAAAACAGCCAGAAGATAGAGAGCGGTTTGTAGGCGCCGTGAGTTTCCTTTTTTTAAATCACCTTGTTGAGAGCATCAAGAAGAATTTCAAAAGTAGGATATCCCTTCTCTAAAAGATTAAAGGCCTGGTTACTCGACTCGTGCTGTGGAGGGCGTCATTATAGCCAGTTTAATTCAGGTCTTATTGGGCTTCATGATTCCCAGTTTCTGAGGAAGATCTGCTCAAGAATGCTACTTCACACAACTGCACACTGCCTCTTTAAGTACCAGTCATGCTTGGTCTACAGTCCCCAGGGAGCCAAGTGCCTACGTAAGGAGCCCGTAAGAAACGATTCAGGTCGGCTGTGGTTTAGGACCACAATGATTAGAAAGAAACACCTGCACCCACCACAACGCATATGAAGCGACACACAGTGAGGGGTCTTCGAGAATTCGTGGTCCAAGTTCCATCTGGTCGAGCAGGTTAACTTGATTACAAGGGCGAATATTTAATCGTCTGCTGCTCATCACACATCTGTTTATAACAATGGCCAATAACAACTTTTAATGTCATGGAAAATCAAGGGATTTGAATGGACTGCTCTTGTATGCATTTCCATCTGTGACTTTCTCTACAATATTTTATTCAAAACGCACACATTTGAGTTTGCATGTTCTCCCCGTGTCTGCGTGGGTTTCCTCCCACAGTCCAAAGACATGCAGGTTAGGTGCATTGGCGACTCTACATTGTCCCTAGGGTGTGTGTGCCCTGTGGTGGGCTGGCGTCCTGCCCGGGGTTTGTTTCCTGCCTTGCACCCTGTGTTGGCTGGGATTGGCTCCAGCAGACACCCCCCATGACCCTCTAGTTAGGATACAGCAGGTTGGATAATGGATGGATGGATGCACGTGTACAACACTACCTCTGAGAAATGACTTATGAAATTTTTACAAACAAAACAATATTACAGAACCACTGGCAGTACTGTCTGTTCAAAGTCCGATTTCTCTTCACGTATGACTTTTACTGGATGCATTAGTCGATTAGGTGGTGGTCACCTTCGAAAGGTATTGACACTCTTAAAGAGATACATGTTAACTTCTGTATTACCTAGCATCTATGAACAGGGAGGACAACCTCCCTTTGAAGGTAGGAGCATACTGATAATTGCATTAGACGGATTCGCAAAATGGAGGTCCCCCTCAAAGGGATCAGTGCATCACTAATGTCTAGCATCCAAGAGCAGGGTTGGGTTACACCCTTGAAGCTAGCAGTGCGTTGTTTTTCATGTTGCATGGCAGGGGTGGCGAACTCCGGGCCTCGAGTGCAGCAGTGGCTGCAGGTTTTCATTCTTACCATCTTCTTAATCAGTGACCAGTTTTTGCCGCTGATTACTTGTTTTAATTAACTTGAATCCGGCCCTATCTTTGTTTCTTTTTCTTTAATTAGCAGCCAAACAATAATGATACATAAAACAAGCCATCACATGACCAGCTTCCCTGTGCCCATCATACAATCTCTGAAATTAAAGCGAAGTGATGGTCTGGGTAAGGTTGATCTCAGGTCACCAAAACATTTTGATGGCGCTCTTAGAACAGAAAAACAACAGTTTTAGAAATGTGTGCTGTGGCAGAATGAGAGCATCAACGAGCCATGGAATTAAATAACGGGTTTAATTAACTGCAAGAATTGGCTTCTCATTAAAGTGATTGGAGTGAAATTGGTTGGAGTTTGAAGCCCCAGTTTAGCTGGTCATCTGTTAGCTCGTTTCACTTCTCATTTCTGCTTGGCTGTCATTTTAATGAAGAAAGGAACCAATACAGAGCGCTGAACTCTTGACGGGGGAAAAAGTTAATTAGCATGAAAACTGATCCCTGATTAGGAAAAGTTAGAATGAAAACCTGTAGCCACTGCGGCACTCCAGGCCTGGAGTATGGCATCTCAGAGCAGGGATGCCCCTTTTGAAGATAGCAGCACGTTTTTAACTAGTGTTACATGGCACCTAAGAGAGGGTCCCACTTAGAGATGGCAGTTAATTTCCTATCAATATGAAATCGACAAGCTTGGTTGCACTGAACTGAAGTGCCTCCCTCAAGTCATGGTGCTGCTAAAAGCTGGCACTGCACATTTGAGATCTTGTGGGCATACGACGCTGACAGACGTATTATGTCACACAAGTAATCACATTTTTTTACAGAATTTTATATTTTCTGTTCAATAGAGGCACTACACTCTGCCATCGTATCATGATTTTTGTGATCTGTTCTCAGTGGGGGGGCGTTTGTATCTGCCTTTGCTACAAACAATAGGAGGTGCAGCTAACAGATACAAAATTTTCATTTTAAATGAAGCATTCGGTTAAATTGAAAACCTGCTCCTCTATCCACAAACGAGACGGAGGAGTAAAGCAGTACGGCAGTACAAGGGGTGGGTTACATTTACTGAATCCCCCCCAGCCTTCTGCTATTCACTACTTGTTTTACTGAGAGCCCAGTTTCTAAAATTTGCAGGTCAAGCAAAGGCATCTCTTTCTAAAGAGCGGCCATACTCCTCCTCAACGGACAGACACACTCGCAGGCCTCATTTGCCTTTGGTTTTGAGGCATAAAGTCCATCGAAGCCAGCAGGTTTGTTCTTGCTGTTCCAGATAAGCCAATTCACGCACACAACACTAAAGGACACCCTTGAAAAGGGAAAAAAAAAAAAACAGACAATGCCTTTCCAGCACCGATATTTTTCAAGGTTATCAAAGCAAAAGCCGTGAGGAAAAATTGTTGCAGCTTTAATACATTTTCACAGAGACAGACCCTAAAAACGACGGGGCAAACCGATCAAATGCCATGATTGGGCTATTCCTGTCTAAGAAAGGAAAGGTGATGGCGAGGTATTTGTAAAAGGACTGCTAGCTCGCTGTTCTTCTAGGCACATGTCACACTTCAGCAAACTTGTTCTCAAAGCACTACACAAGTTAAAACATGGAGGAACAGGCCAACGTCAATGACAGTCAGGTGTACTCTGCTGTGGCCGCATGGGACTCATCTGTGCCCACAAACTTTGCATTTTCCAATCACTCAGGCTGTTTGTTTTAATGGTTTGCTTTCAAATCCCCTTGTAGAAAGACTGGTGCTAAATAAAGATTAAAAATGAAATATAGCTCAAGCAAATTTCTAGTATCAAACACCACCATATACTGTTTGCCTGACGTTTACTTACACTGAGCGGTTGTCGCAGCAGCACAAACGCATTCCACAGTCGCCCCATAAAAGCCAGGGTTAGCAGCAACACAGAAAGGCCAACGTCGCTGAAAGACGAATCTTCAACTGCAATTCAATCTTTTTATTTGGACCGCCTTGAGATCACTGGGACCAGACGCTTCAGGACACGGGTGTCCAACTCCAGGCCTGGAGGGCCGCAGTGGCTGCAGGTTTTCATTCTAACCCTTTTCCTAATCAGTGACGAGTTTTCACTGCTTATTCACTTTTTTTTTTCCCCTTCGTTTTAATAGCCCTGTTAGAAGGATTCAGTCCTCTGAATTGATTTGTTTTCTCATTAAATGGCAGCCAAAAAGAAATAAGGCATGAAACGAGACAACAGATGACCAGCTAAACTGGGGCTTCAAACTCTAACCACTTTCTTAATGGAAAGCCAATTCTTGCTGTTAATTAACCTCATTCTTTAATTCCACGGCTTGTTGCTGCTCTCGTGCTGCCACAGCAGACATTTCCAAAACTGTTGATTTTCTATTTTTCATAAAAAAACATTGGCAAAGTATTTTGGTGACCTGAGAGATCAGCCTTACTAAGAACTTCACTTTTCTTTATTTTCAGATATCGTGTGATGGGCACAGGTGAGCTGGTCATGTGGCACCATGTTTGTGTCTCATTAATTGTTTGGCAGCTAATTAAGTAAAAAGAAATAACTAAGGGGCCCGAGTCAAGTTAATTAAAAGAAGTCATTAGTAGCAAAACTGGTCACTAATTAAGAAGATGGTTAGAATGAAAACCTGCTGCCACAGCGGCCCTCCAGGACTGGAGTTCAACACCCCTGGTTTAGGAGGTCCAGATAGCAGGCAAGTATGCTTAACCGGCCACCATCTTTACCTGGTTATATACTTGAGCTCTCCATTTTTTTCTGTAGTTAACATTTTCATTTCCTACTTTCTTGTTCCTTTTATCATCATGCTAGCTCACCCACCAGTTGCTTAGAGTTTCCATAATTGCATACCCAGCACAAAGAATCCACTAACTACAAAACAATTCAAATGACACATGAAGGCTTAATGGAGAGAGCATGCAAAGTTCATAGAGAGATCTTCACTTAAACACTGCAAAGTGGTTACTTGGACTGACCGTTAAAGGGCTGCACTCGCCTTTACCGCACAATCCATCCCAGCAGTATCATCAGGTGAAAGAAACGTAGGAATCAGCAGTGGCCTCCACAATTACTTCAGCAGATATTGTGAATACATTTTGGGGAAGGGGATTAAGGGCGAGCTCTTGAAACTGGCATTCACTTAATTTCCATATAATAAATAGCTTTGAATTATGGTTAAGTATACCGATTGCTCACCATCAAGTTTAAACATAAAATTACATTTGGCATTTTTCAAACTATTGTGCCTTTGATTAAAAAAAAATAAATCAATTAAAACAAGTAGTGGGCACTTGTTGCCTTTTTACTTGCTGAACTTAATACTAGTGGATGAGGGGAACCAGGGTGGTGCCGTAGCCAACAGGTCCAGCGTCGACCGAGGAGTCTGCACATTTTTCCTTTGCTTGGGGTTTTCCTCCCATACTCTTGAAGATCAGGTTGACTGGAGCTGCCAAAATCGTTCCCAGTGTGAAGGTGCCTTGTAACGGAGGAGTGCTGGGCCCAGGGTTGTATTCTGTCCTGCAGCCTGAGTGAAAGAGACGGGCACTAGCACTCTGCGACTCTCACATTTCACAACACATGTATCTATGGCCTAGTGAAGCAGCAGGGGGACAGCAACTAAACAAATTTCAATCAAAACTCCATTGAATCTCTTATGAGCTCCAGCCCTCGACTGAAACCCCAGCAGGACAGGTCCCAGCAACCTGCAATGTTATAGCAAAAAATTCTCGTATGAAGAGGATGACAGGGATGGTTCTCCCAGCTGATAAAGTAGAGATATTTTGGGAGACTGGAGAAAGGCATAGCAATAACTGAACTCTTACCAAAATACAATTAAGATAAACAAATAAGGGAAAAAAAAAAGGGATGGATAAGACTCTCCATTTGTTTCACCACTTGCTTCATCCATTTCTTGATATTCTGCTCGTTTTTCTCCTCTGCAGCAGCAGTCAAGAGTGGAAACGGCCAACCACAACAGTTCTTCAACTGGCAGCTTTAGCGGAAGAAGTGGGACATAAAGCTTGCCAGTGAAGAACTGCTGCAGATCAGCCAAAGAAATGATTGAAGTGTCAAGGAGATACCTGGAGAGAAAGACAAGAGAAATAAATTCAGCAGATGGAACGACGACACATTCATAGAAAGTAGACATAACACAGCATGAACAAACCGTTGCAAAGGACGGAGTAGGCCATAGCAGATGATTTGGAGCCTTCAAGAACTAGAAAACCAAGAATGGTTGTGCAATTCATGAACAGAGAGAGTGTACAGTTAATTGAATTCTGACTTATGAAAGCACATACAAAAAAAAAAATATATTTAAAAAGGCAATAAAGCAAATTGAAAGCAGAAAAAAAAAAAAAAAAGAGCAAGCAGTCTTCCAACTGTGGGATTGTCATTCCAACAAAATTATTTTTCAGTTTAGCTCAAACATACTGGTGCACTTCTCACTTTCACACTCTTGGAGGTGTGAACCACACACATGAAGGATGGACTGTTCAGTTGTATTCACTCCATTGTAAAAGCAGCAGGACAGATGGACAGAATAAAACGGATGTGGAACAGAAGCCTGATCACCACATTGTAGACCGACTCAACACATCACGGCTATACATGGCTTGAGCATTGTATTTTATTAATAAATATTCACGCCATTAGAGCAGTAAAAAGCTACTTACTGCTTGTGCACACAGCACAGGCGACACCAATCTTTTACACGAGTTTGTTTTCCTTTCCACCCTTCTACCTGACCTTGCACTTATCCTGCATGTGACATTTTATTGCTGGCATTTTATCAGAGTTACCACTGATCTCTGTACTGTTTTGCATTAAACAGCCAGTGCAGCTAATTTCACACAGCTTGCCTTAAAGGAAACTTACATAAAAATGAATTGAAAAAAATCTGTCTAATTCGGTTAAGGGGCACGGCCTGGTTGAGCCTGCGCCAGTAGCAAGACAGGAACCAGCCCATCCACTGCATGTGCAGCCAATTTTGAGTCAAGTTCGATGAACAGGTCTGTCCTTTGCATATTCTACCCGTGTCTGTGAGGCTTTTCTCCGCATTCAAACATCACACAGCTTGGAACCGTTCCTGGATTGCACTGTACTGGCAAAGTGAGATTTCTATGGAATTACAGGTCCCAACCCAGGATCGGCATTTGTTCACACAAGAAATGGTACGCTAATCTTGTAAGGGCTACAGCTTGTACATCGCACTGTTAGAATACCCAGCGTATCATTAAACAATCAACTCATCGCATTAAAATATTAAAGCATCCTGCAAACTCATGTTCCACATCTTCAGATTACCCCCCACCACCACCACTAAGGGGGCTACTTAAAAACACCCAAGTCTTCCTCCACAGATTTGCTTCAGAAACCCACGCAACTTCTGCCGCTTCGTCTTGATGGGTGAGCTGGTGGGCTGTGAGCTGGCAGATTTAGCAGAGAATGATAGAAGCCTTTTCATCACTGAAAGCTGCAAGTATCATTCCGCCAATTCGGGTGGTGTGGTTTCACAGCTCAGGTGGCAGCAGGCAATTTGTTACTGACCAGGGGAGAGCAGCCAAGAACTGAAGAGAGATACATCGAAAGGAGGCAACCCAAAAGCGTTGAATGTCAGCAACACACACAAATAGTATTCCTAGCAGTCCTAGGTTTGTGCCAGCCCGGTTAGGACCCTGGCATTTCGTCTACTTCTTCTGGCATAGGCAAGAGGATGTTCAAAAATTGATTTATTTATTTTTTTTAACATATACAATTTCAAAAAAGAAGCAGATCAATGCTTTTGTGAAGACATTAACTCAAGAAACTGAAGACAAAACAGACAGGAATAACTAAAAGCAGTTTGCTTCCATATTAACTGACTCTTGGCAACCATTACACAGGAAAGGGTGTCCAGAAAACACAAATTTGTTAGGGGGGTGGGAGCCTCCCTCAGCAGCTGCAAGTGCAAAGTAGGAACCAACTTTAGATGGGTTGCTAGCCTACTGCCAGGCACAGCCGCATATCGCCATCACACCAGTTCGCATTTGCTGATTAACCGAACCTTTACATCTTTGGGATGCAGAAGAGAACTCTGAGCAATACCCTTATAGACAATTTAGATTTTAAAATTCGCCAGTTTAAAAATCGGTCCACATTTACTCTGCAGGAGCAAATAAATGGAAGGGTGTCCTGTGGAGGCCTCCTTTTCACCCAATTTGAACCCGCCAATTCACTAAACCAGCACATCTTTGGGATAGGGGAGGAAACGTGGCATTAAAATATTGGGTTGGGTGCAATATTCTCAAAACTGCCACATACTAATAAAGGCCAAAAGCACATTTGTCAATTCATTCATTTACAAATGGACACAATAGAATATCTTAGCAGTGCTGGACTGGAGGCAGGAACCAAATTTTGAATGAGATGGCAGTCACTCACACACTCGTACCAAGCCAACATAACACAAAGCAAGTTTACTAAAAAAAAAAAAAAGTATTTTGTGATACAAGAAGAAAAATTGTGTGTCTGGGGTGTTTGTGCTCTATAAAAATGCACAGATGTACAAAGAGGAGGAATGCCATGAAGGGCAATCCATTTGCCATCAGTACTTGAAGCAGTCAAGCACTTTAAGAGCTATACTACAAGTTAAAAGGCTGCTCAGAAGACTGGCTGTACAAGCCGACTAACCTGCTTGTGCCCCAACTGTCAAGAGTAAAACAATTAAAGTATATTCCCTCCTTCTCTATAATTGTATAGTGCCTAGACATAAGCGTTAATGAAGACAGCCATTACGTATACATAAAAAATGTGATGCAGTAAGAAATCAACAAGACTTGTTTAACCAACTGACCAACCAAAGCACCACCAAACAGACGCGGGGTGGCCTTTAAAGCCACAGACCACAAATTCTTCCTTGTAAGTGTATTTCCACATACCAAGACGTAATATACAATCCCAACCCCAAAAACCCTTGAAGGGACAGTCCATCACATAACACACACAAGAACAATTTTGTCTCACCAGTTACCCTAAAGTTTATTCATTTGGGATGCGTGAAAATGAAGAATCACGACCAGATTTATGTGATAATTCACACAAACTGCAAATCTCAAACAGCCATCCCATGGGCTAAAAGGGGATACAAATGGCAAACCACTGAAAATGTCCAGTTTGGCCAGCAATTAAAAGAGCGTCTCTACTGTAAAGCATTACAGGCAAGTTCATCTGTGGACAACAACCAGCACTACCACCCACTAACGTGTTATGCAAGTTCACATTAAAGCAGCTTTGCTTCTTTTTATCCTGCAGTTTACATTTTGCCCAAAGTGGGTGCAGGGCTATTTAAAATTGGTAAGTGGCAAACCAACAAGTCTCAAATGTATTTACAAGGGCACTATTCCCAGGTACAGCACAATAGTACATCACTTCCCCAAGTGGCAGCTGTGCTTTTTAGCAAAGTAGCACTGCCTGCTGCATCAAAACATGCAAAAGTTTCTCTAGTTTGGCAAGTTTGACACATGGGACATTTTCCCCATAATCCACTGCATCAGCACTGGCAAACCTGTTGGCACAAGAGAGCTTTATTTTTCCCCCTAAACTTTTCCATTCGCCATTGGTAGATGACTTCTTTTTAACAAGCTATTAATTACCCATCAATTTAACTGGAAAAAAAGGGAAGATAAGGAAAGCCATCAACCAGATTGTCTCTCTGGCAAGTCGTCAGTCTGTGTGTAGGTGAAGAGTGTCAAAAGGGAGGACATGCTATACTTGATGTGGCAAAAGAAAAAAATAATTCAGCATGCATCTGTCAAGTTCAGGAAGAAAATGAAAAGTAAAACACACACACACACACACACAATGTGCCAAAAGCTGATAGCTGCCGCATGTGCACAACAGCTAGCTGGCAGTGGGTCGTTGGAAAATTAACAGAACAGCAGCGTCCATTGCAACACTGCAGGGTGAATCTGCCGTGTGCAAACAGGGACCTAACTAAATGAGAAAGGGTTTGTACTGTAAAGTACAATAAACTGAAGGTGAACATGTATATACAAATAATTAAGTGCTTCTTTTTGTTGGTGGGAAAATTAAAATAAATGCATCAGCAGAGGAACTAGTGCAGTCTAATGCGTCGCTGCTGCTACACGCTTAGGGTTGAGGCATAAAGAAAGAAGAAGACACTGCACTCAAAAATAAGAGCAGCTCAAGGTTTTTATGCATTCTGTCTCGAGATAAGTCAGCCTACCCAATGCCAAGTATGAACAGGGTCACAGATCTTTTTAAATGTATTCACTTTGAATTCATTATGTGGAATGCAGTTGCTGCCTGTATCTTGATTTCATGAAAGCTCACCTTCTGACCACTTAGTCAGGGACTGCAAATTTCCAGGTAAAATCTCATGCTAAGCTCTTCACAGAAGAGGAAATTCCATTGTCATTAAACACGCGAAGAACCATGCAGGGAAATATACCAAAAGGCTGAACCATTTGAGGAATTCCTGTAATCAGATTGGGAATGGACAGCAGCAAGGAAAAGAAAAATACACTCAAGTACAGCAATGACCTTACTACTGTATCCTTGGCAGACATGTACCAGCTTTTCTTCTCATCATAATGTGGCTTTTTTGGGCTTTAGCTTATTACACACACACCCTAATGTCTATGGGAGTTAAACCCCTTTTTAGGGTGGTGAGCTGAAGTAGTCAGACTGACCATCAAAATGGAAGGGAAAAAAAAAAAAACAAACCACCCTTTCCACAGCGAGTATGGAACCGATTGGGAACATACAGCGCAATATAAAGTCCTTGCATCTGGTAGCAATTGTACAGCAGGCCTTCCTTTCATTAACATACGGCATTTTCAGAAAGATGATCCAATCAGAACTCCACCACCCATCTTTCTATTAATATTGTAAAAAGGTCCAAAACCATGCAGGCACCAGTCCTGTGCAGCTTCCAAGTAAGTGGCCACCATAGGTTTCTCCAGAAGATAGCAGTAAGCAGGAATCCAGCACCCAAACAGCAGTAAGACATTCTGGAATTGTCCACCTCGAAAGGGAGGCAGGCAGTCTACAAGTTAATGGAATCTGCCTACATCCACATCACTAAGAACTGCAGACATTAAATTTCGGAAATCTGCCTAACTGAATTCAGACAGCAACATGAAGTAACCAACTCTTAACAGAATCCCAGTCCATCACAGGCCCAATTTAAAGTCACATACAGTATCTGCGGAGAGTCTGCATTATTTATTTACAACTTGAAAAATTTACTCGCACACATTTCCTAGCCCAATGTTAAACTCCCAAGGGCCTTTCAGAAACCAGAAGCTATGGAGTATAAATGGCCCAAATCCAGAAACGTGGGTACCAAGTATCAAACTGGGGTTGCACAATCTGTGTACACAACCTTAGCACAGTGCATTTCTGGGCAGTAACCTGGATAACAATAAATGTGATGGGACGTTATAGCACTTTTAAGCCCCACCCAACCCTCAAAACGTGGATGTTGAGAAATGCTGCATTACTGCTGTGGAGTTTTAACGGAGTGTAGACTCTGAGAGGATTAATTTGGCCAACATTTTTAGAGAGTTAACTATGGGGCAGATTAGGCCTATAGAACACCCCTTGTGATCCCCTGCCTTGTATTTTTTTTGGGTAGCACCCTCACACTGAGGACTAAGAAACATACATTTCATACAATTTGGTTTCTACAATATAACTAGGATATTGCTCTCCTGGCAACTTTCCAAACCCAGAATAATGCCAGAGTGGTTTAAATAAACATGCACACTCTGAGAATTATTAAAAGCAAAACACACAATGGGGGATTTAAAGTATCAGACCAGACAAATGCAAAGAGAATTCTGTTGCACCTCTGGTCCCAATTTCACGGGTGCTGCTCAGTCTGCCCAACAAGGTTGGACACCCACTTACCTAATCCATCATACCAAGGCAACTGTGTCCCTCGCCCATTATCTAGTCCTCTTCCACCAAGGGTTTGCTCCAACGCTGGCAAATTTATCATTTTGAGAGACAGATAGATACGGAGACTACATTGCTGCACCCACCACATGACGACCCACTTCAGGATCCCAACTCCGGTGCCTAACACAGCCATGCAACAGGCGACACCTCTGCACCACCCTAGTTCCAATATGACAGTGTGAGGTTTTTTTGTTTTTTTTTTTAAAAACTATATAGAAGCTGGAGTGCCAATCCTGCCACCAACCCCCAAGTTTTCCCTGCACGTCAAAGGACCTGCTTGAAGGGCTGGACGCAGAATGTCATACCCAGGACAGAGCAATTGCAGGTTAAGGGCCTTGCTCAACGGCCCAACGGAGTAGAATTACTTCTGGCATTTACGTGACTCTAACAGACAACCTTTCAATTGCCGGCACAGATCCCTAGCCTCAGAGCCACAATTAAAACAAATGTCTAATCTAACACGGATTCTGATGTTGAGCTCAATGCTGCAGGAAATTTTTCTGGCTCCTGCAGAAATTGGACTCTATAGCCTTAGAAAAAAAAAAACAGCTGGATCAGAACTAGAACACCTTCGCCTTGTCCATTTGTTTTTCTCAATGCAATATTAAAGCACCAGTTCTCTTGGACATGATCTGTGTTAAAGTACTAGTTTAACCACCAAGTACTATCAGGTCCTCTTCATCATTATCCTTAGAAGAGCAACATGAACTCATCTTTGCCATCCTGGGAAGCCATATAGGCGTGGAAGTCTCTCTCTAGGCAGGCACACTCCTCCTGGCATCCTCAATGGTTTTCTATTCCAGGGCATCTGTCCTGTAAACGAGGATTAAACAGAATGGTGTGCAACCTCTATGTCACTGCCATTGCAGCTCTCCCTCTATAATTATATGTAGGTTTGCCACCATGGTAGTGTCCCTGCTTTGGCAACACCACAGCAGCAGATAGACAGCCATCAGAAAGGCAACTGGGTTTCGTAGCCTACAAGAGCATAACCTATAAGAAAACGACAATGTGGGGGCAGCAGGGGGCTAGACAGACCTTATAGGTCCAAAATGGGCTCTGTATGAGGCAATACAAGGTTTAGAAAATGGAGGAAAACAACCAA
Source organism: Polypterus senegalus (assembly GCF_016835505.1). Classification (NCBI taxonomy): domain Eukaryota; kingdom Metazoa; phylum Chordata; class Cladistia; order Polypteriformes; family Polypteridae; genus Polypterus; species Polypterus senegalus. The sequence goes on from NC_053159.1 coordinate 117,828,117, forward strand.
GATGGTTCAATCCCTATCACAGACTAAATGTCACATTAAATGTCGGTGAAGGCACTACACAAAAAAAAGCTTTATAGCTTTAAACAAAAAGGACTTGCTGTTTGTACAGGTCTTTCTCATATTACATTTATATGAAGCAACCAATATCTGGCCACAGAATGTTACTCCTCACTTAGTATAATGTGCTGCCCTTTTCTATTATTTCAAGAAAAACTGCTGTCATATCGTGCTTACAGGTAAGCAAGCAATTGAGGAAAGAGCTCAACCATGACAGAAAAAGAAAGGCTCTCCCTCTGCAAGCTTGTTCCTGCTCCGGCTCCTTGTGCTGGTCAAGTCTTCATACCATACATTCCCAACATTCCTACTACATATGGTACAAATTCCTTCGAGTCTGCAAGGCCTCAGAGGGTGTCTGAACTCCTCCTTTCTGCTCAGATTCCAACTGGAAAAATGAATCAGCACAGGGATTAAGGACCAGTCATCTTAAATTCAAAATTCTGATGTGCAGGACTAGATGAAGAGCACTATCAAGCGCTATAAAGTCCAAATAAAAAGTGGACAGGCCTCATAGTGGTACCTTTTTAAATGCTCAAAACAAGTTGCCTAAAGTCAGATTCCTCCCGCTGCCCGCCCACTTTATTTAATTAATTAAAAAATATATTTCTACACTTCCAAGTCAAATTAAACCTTTCATCTTTATATTCGTTCCATTTTGAGGGCCACATAATAAAAATCAGGATTGCAGGGTCAGAGGCTTTCAATGTAGCAATGGGCATAGTGCAAGAAACCAACCTTGGACTGAATGCCTGCATCTCCAGACACATTCAAACTCTCATACAATTGCACACACTGGGCCTACGAAAATCGCCCATTAAACGAACACACGATCTTGGGATGTGGCACCATCTGGGGAAAAGCAAATGCAGATCTGGGAGTAAATGTATAGAATCCACCTGGACAATGGCCCTAATGTGGGATTCAAACTCAGTATTCAGTACCACTAAAATGTAATCATTGAATATTTAAATATTGCAGCTTACTGCAAACTCTAGACCAGTTACCAATAGACAGCTTCTTTTTTAGATGGGCACATTTTCTACAACAAATGACCACAACAAAGGGGACTCGTCAAATTGTCACGATATGCATTATTCAACCCTTTGGCCCAAATAAAACACATTAGGAATTCAACCAGAACCTTAAAAAAAAATGACAAATCCATGATTGTCTCTCTCTCTCTTTACATAAATGCATCACGAACAAAAACTGCACACGTGAACGTGAGATATCAAAAACTTACTGACTCGCACAAAAATCACTGAATTACCGTACAGCTCACACAGACCCCCTTAAACAGGTCAAGTTCCACCAATTTAGACTTTGAAATGGTAAACCTTTATGGCAGGGGTCACTGTAATATTCTGTAGCAAAGAACAGGAGTTCAAGAAACACAGCAAACATTAGTGTGGATCAAAACAAAGCAAATACGCAGAAGTTAAATAGCTCACTAAACCCGCATGATAGAGTTTTAATATAAAATAAAAAAAAAAAAGTGTCAAAACACACACATCAAGGTGCATAAAAGCCAACTAAAATATGAAAGGAAGTAAATACAAATAAACATTGTCAAATCTGATTAATCCAATGTATTGCTGCAGGGTGCAGCAGCCTATTCTAGGAGCACAAAGAACAAGGCAGGAGCCACTCAGGTTTCTATATGGGGCAAATTTATAATTGTAGATCGATCTGATCTGCAGATCTTTGAAGGTATGAGAGGAAAACTGAATTAGCCAGAGAAAAGCCCAACCAAAGCCAGGAGGAAAAGGCAAGCTTCACTGACAAGAAGATGGAACTTTTAAGGCAGCAGTGCCAACAACTAGCCTGCCCACATGGAAAGGACAAAAACGTCCTTACAAAGTAAATCGATGAATTCTTAAAATCCATGTAGCAGGTAATTTGATTTTAAAACACCTGTGCTCAAGCAGTGGCAAGCTTGATGTAAAGATTATATTTAGCAATTTTTACGCTTCCAAAAAGTAGCCAGATGCATAAAATACATTGTCATTGTATTTATTGATAAAACTTTTAGATCTACAAAAATCTATTCAGGCACAGTTGGTGTTTGCCAAGCCAGCTTGCATGGCTGTCTGTTCAGGGTTTTACCCCGATTTTTAACTGCTGCATATTTCTAAATACATGCAGTACTCCAGGCTTGTCAAGGGACATGTGCTATACACCAAGTAGCTCGACTGCGACTAAAGCCGCCATGTCAAGGACAGCACGGTGGCAGGGAGGTTAGTGCTGCTACCTCAACCCTTGGCCCCACGTCTGCATTGGTTTTCCTCAAACATTCCAAAGACACACAAGGCCAATTCATGATCGGTTGTGTGTCCGCACACAAGGGTACTCTGTCAACATGCTAACCAGGTTTGGCTGAGCTTGAAAACAGATGGCTTCAAAGGCGTATAAATGGCGTATATATATATATATTCTGTTGTGCCCTCCACCCCACTGGCTGGAGATACTAAAAAGGAGCTGTCAAACGGTGCCACCAGAAAAGCTCAACTGCTGATAGAAATCACTACCTACTAGAGTACAATTCAGACATAAACGTCAAGTGGACTAGCAACACAAATCTACAAGCACAGAACCCTATAAATGTGGTGCTCTGTCTCCAACAATCCTTTTCTTTTCCCTCTTCACGGATAAGACAATGCCAACAAGTAAAGGAGATGCAGAATTGTAATCTGCATAGGTCAACACCACATTAAGAACTTCTCATCATGTATGGATCAAACTAATGTGGATTTATCACACAGAGAGGCTTCAGGAAGGCATGCAACAGAAGTCCACACTTGTGTACAGCAAACACACAGTAACTGTGAAGAAAACTTCATAACTCACCAGATGATTACTGCAATGGCCAGGAACACTGCCAATTTATGTTGCAGTCAGGACAGCTGTGGGTTGAGAAACCTGAGTGCAGATTTTCACACGTCTACACTTGTCATATATTGAACCAGAACTAAAACTTTGCTTAAAGGACAAATACTATAAAACTCAATGAGTAAAAATAATATTCCACATAATGCAGAAATCGGTTTACAGAACAAGAAGCCTTTGCCAATGCACTTTGTCACCGCACTGCTTCACACATACAATTCTCCCCATTCACGTTCATTGCTTTAAATGAGTATGGACTGAATCCACAGCTAAGACCAATAGTATCACCGACAGCCTAGGCCAGTGTCTTACCTTTATGTGCTTTCAGGATTACAAATGCCAGCAAAACCTCAAAGGCTTCCTTCTACTCTGAATTTCCTGAAGAGGAAAAAGAAATACAATCAGTCCTGAAAATGGGAGGAGAAAAAAAAAAATTAGCAGTTTCCCCCCCAAAAGGTAGGATTTAAGAATGAGGGAAGAGTGCAGAAATTTGTAAAGCCACATAGAAGCAGCCCCTGCTAGGCCTTCTTTCCAGTGAAACTCACACAGAACTGCAGTAAGCCTGGTGACTAAGCATTCTCACTGAACCAGTCACCAGTATGGATAGAGACTTTAAAAACCTGTTACTCATATTTCTCACATTGTGCATAATAAGGGGTACACAATCAGCCCACCAGACTGTAGCACCCTTAATCTGCTATTTGGAGAGGTCCTGTTAAGCGACAGTACCACCAAATAGGAGTGTCAGTCAGGGATAAAAAATTAAAAAAAAAAAAATGAATAAAAAAGTGACCAGGGCCGGCTGTCCTTAATGTACCCAAGTACAGACAGTGAAGGCCTCTCTCTCTCTACATGAAAGCTGAAGCACAATTCTGCTTACATAAGATCATTTCAACAGAAACACAAGGCTCAACAGTTTACATAAAACTCTTTTCCAAAAGTGCAACTAGCCATCCCCCTTCTGTGTTGCAATCCCGCAGTTGCGTAAGCATGAATTGCTAAGAGCAGTTAAAAAATTTCTGAAACTTATATAAGAGCGAAGAGACAAACGTTACAGATTGCAGTTCTAATGTTACAAAAGCAGTTGCTTTAAACCATTAATGGAGGGAGGCAAACCTGGAAACCAAGAGTCACTTTAACAGCAGGTAGAAGTCAGCTGCCAAAAAATGACAAGAGGTCACAGACAGGATGTGTGAAGTTAATCGGGGCAAATTCCTCAAATGAAAGAGGATCTTGGCCCCAGATTACCAAGCGGGGCCAACACAGGCACAGAAAAGCGCAGCCCCACCAAGACAAGGTGCGTTACTTTGGCCTGGGTTACCACATACCAACTCCAACTGGGATCTAAGCATGCTATGATCAGCAAAGATGCTTAATCTAATACAATACCTGTTCAAGGAAACATGAAGAACAACAAGCTACCCAAGGCTTGGTCTAGGTAGGACCTGATATGACACTGGGGCCCAATGCCAGGTTCCATAATTCAAGGTCCCACGGAGTTTAAGCAGAGCTGACAACTCCTAACCCTTCCCATGGGCTTCTTTCACGTGAGGTTACCTCTGCTGTAGCCTGTTCAGGGCCATCCCAGGACACAGAAGTCCAGGATACTCCTTTAGCATAAGGAATTCACCAGAAACTGTAAAAAAAAACGCAATACGAGGATCGAAACTGATCCTGTTTAACGGGCTCGATATAACTGCGGAACAGGTCCGATTTGCGGTTATCCGTCAAGACCTCGGATCCAACCGAGAACACGTCACCGCAATCACTAATCCCGATGCTGAAAACATCGAGGTTCCCCCGGTTGGTCCCCTCAGTCTGTGCCAAGGGTGTGGCCCGCTGGAATTCACCCCCTTCTTCTCCCCGTTTCACTGGGCGTCTCCCTCATTTTCAAAGACGAACTACGCCGATCCCGTTCACGCAGTGGCGTAGGTGGGGGCGCCCGCAGGAGGACAAGCCCGGAGGGGCGCTGCACGTCACTCTGCGTAACTTCTCTCACCCGAGTCCGGGCCTCTATGCTAATGAGGCAGCAGGCAAGACACCGCCCGGCGATACCCAAACTCGCCTCACTTCTCTCTGAGCAGTGGTTTCGTTTCCCGTTCTGTCGGCAAATGAAATAGAGAGATTTGCACCCTACTCGCGCTTCCTCTAAAAGCCCGCTGTGCGTCTTTTGACCCCGAAAAATTCATTTTCGAGAAGAGTATGTTACATAAGGAGGTCTCAAGGTGAGACGGGCTGGCCAGCAGGCCCCCCTCTTACATAAACGCTAAACTTCCTTACCTGGAGCGAGTCCTGCCGAGTCTCCCTCCGCCCGAGCCGGCGCCCTTTTCTTGAGTCCCAACCGACTGCTGCTCCCTGCCCCGGGGTGCTCCTCCCTGAGTCACTCTATGCTTGGCTTTAATTTGCCTCTTGCCTCAGACTTCTCTTTTACCTGCAGTTAATTTGACTTATTTGTCCTCCAAAATAACGATACGCTCCTCACTTTGCGAGAGAACAACGCCCTTCAAAAGCTTCCAGGGAACCCGAACAAAACTGCGTACGCCTCCCCCCATTTTCGACTCCCGTTCCACGGACTTAAAGCGCCCCACCTAAAGCCCTTCCTCACCTCCAGTAGTACAGCTTTCAAAAGCCGTCAACTTACTTTCAACTTTTCTAAATCGTATCTTTGACACTATAGTATAGCTCACCGATCCCTCAAAAGAAAGCACCTCAAACTTCCGGATTTCAAATCCCCCCCTCCTCTCATTTTTTTTCCCCCCTGCCAGTAAACTCCTCTCCCAAGCCCTGCTTTCAGCTCGCCGGCTCGCTCCCAACTCCCTTCAAACCGGCTTCTCATTCCGATCAGCTGGCAGCGCAATGACGCGGCACTCGACAGGCAGCCAATCAAATGCCAACGTCAAAACAACAACTATGACGCCCGCTTCCCGGAATGCGTGAAGAAACAGGGTCGGCAGCCAATGCACGCGCTCATGTCTGCTCGATCACCATAGCGTCGTAATCACCCGGTGGGGCCAGCAGAGTTTTTGCCAATCAAAGCATCGAACACGTCTGGAGCATGTAAAATTGCCTCCAGTGGGTCGTGCAGTTTTATTACAGAGCCTCTGCCTGGCTGATTGACAACTCCAAAAACCAATAAATTGAACAGACGTGCGCGTGCCCCTTTTTGGGACTTGTAGTTTGCTGTTTTTTGATACGTCAATATCGACTACAATTCCCTGTGAGCCCTGTACTCTATGAGTTGGCAATATTGCATATGAAGTTAAATGTTAAAGAGAGATCGCATATTTGTATATTTAGCAAACGTTCTAGCAACGCTGAAAATTGTTTGTCATTTTTTACTAAAGCAACAGGTTATATATGACTTCCAGCCGCACAGCCTTGCTAATTAATATGCCCTTGTTGGTTATGTCTTGCTATTATTGGAAGTTTAAAGCCTGTTCTTATCTGTTCATGTAGTTTATAGTGTTCGCTGCTCCTGTACATTACAGTTAGGCGATCAAAATAAAGTAAAAGAGAAGAGACAAAACCTTAGCATGTTAGTACAAGCGATCATTAAATAACAGTTATGTTCAATGAATCCTTTCTCACAAAACAGTTACTTGTGAAATTATTCATGGAAATTGCAGGTTCAGAAAAAAATATTGTTTATGTAATGTTAAGGTGACCTGATTTTCAAGTGTAAAAACTTGCAATAGATTAAAAAAGCATACATAAAATTAGTAAAACTTTTAGATGGATAAATATGGTCATAGCCTAATCTTCAGTGTAACTTGACCATAATCAAGCATTAAAAAAAATGTATGTGTATATATATATATTTATGTATATGTATGTTGTCACAAGCTCCACAAAGAACCATAGCAAGGTTTGGGGCATCCACCCGTATATTTGGTTTCCTGGCTGCAAATTACAAGCACTGATGTGCACAAAACCGAGTCCAAAAAAGAAATGAGGGAATAGGGAAAAGGTGGAGGCTTTTAAAGGGGAAGACAGGAAGTGAGGTCAAAGGGATCGGGCTCATAAGGGTCTTCAGGCATAGGCTCGAGCCGGGACGTGACATCACAGGGGACAGAGCCGGCAAGGACTTCCTCCATAGGCTCGGACCCGGAAGTGGCGTCCAGAGGGCCAGGTCGAATCTCCCGTGAATGGTCTGCAGGAAAGGGAGAAAAAGAATCGTTGCACTCTGCCACATCCTGGTATGATTCGGAACTGCCCTTACTTAAGCCCTTTAACTGCCTCTCATGCACACATGGGTGACAATATGTGTATATATGTATAAATGTCTTACAGAGCCAACATGGACTGTAGTAATGACTTAGGGGTGGGTTGGCATACGCTGATACAGTGCATTGTCACACCCACCACACAACGAACCCCCTGGATTGGGACCCGAGTGCAGCCATGTAACGGGTGACACCACAGCACCACACTGGAACAGTAAGAGGTTTTTATGGTGGCTGGGGTGCCAATCCTGCCATCAGTAGTAGTAACAGTTGGAAATATAAACAAAATGTCTTCTACAGCAAAATCCCCTGATGGACCCTTTTATTAACTCCAGCGAATTAGGAGATAAAAGTTCTTATTGATGAATCAGCAAGAATTATTTTTGCAGTCCTCATGTGTAAAAGATGAAAGTGTAATACTTGAAGTAGACTAGTGTTCTATTTCAGCCAGGGTTACACCCCTGGCTTGGGTTCACATCCTTGATTTATGTCCCTTTTGTTCATTTTTGAGTTTTTTATTGTTATGTTACTTTTGTTAATTATTTGCTTTATTCTCAATGGACGTGTTGTGTTCTTTGTGTTTTGTGGTTGGTTCCCCAAGAGGTGGGGCCACCTCTGCCACCACCAAAAGGAACTGACTTCAGTCCTATAAAGGCGAAGACAACCCACAGTTCCTTGTGGTTCTTTTGAAAGGCGCTTGGGAGTTGGTGAGTGTTTCTTTGTGGTTTATAGGATTTTTGACCTTTTTGATCTGTTCTTGACCATTCTTCAAAATTCGTATTGGAACTATGTTCATCTTGGACTGCCATAGCTAGCAACTCCATTTTGCCTTTTGTGCTCTGCTGAGCTTGCTTTTTGATCAGAGCATTCTTGTGAAAAATAAATCATTTTATTTTATAAAGACCTTGTGGTTGCTCTTATTATAGCCAGTATTTGATGGTAATATCCCTCTCTAGTGGACATTTTTGAACGTTTTTGGCACATACAGGCTTTGGCACCCTTGAGATTCGTAACAACTAGCATCTTACGAGCAAACAAAAAAAGACACCACCAGGCTGAAAAAAATGGCTAAGATGAAACCGGAGCCCAATAAACACACTGTTTATGGGCAGAAGGATGTCAGGAAGTGTTGGGGTGCCAGCATGGTCATAATTAATATCGTACAAAAAGAACGCTTGATGGCACTAATGGCAATTAAATGAAAGCAAAAAAGCAGTCTTTGTGACTTTTGTTTCAAATGCAGTGGCTTGATATAGTAAGTCTCCCTGAGGAGCTCCACTGCGGTGGCAATTCGGGCCTGAAATGAGATGCATTTCTCTGGGGCACACACTCTTTTATAGACCCCCACCTGGAAGGGGTCGAGTCAAATGCTCTCACTGGGCATCTTCTCAACTGTCTGGGTAGAAAAAGAAATGATAATGTTAATGACAGCGCCCTCTGTCATCCCAGGGTGGTGTGGTATTGCTTACCTCTGATAAACCTGGAAGATGATCCTCAGACGCACACACATGACAATGTTCAAAAATCCAAAAGGAATAAAAAGGCAAAATGCACTGGCTGAGATAAAAAAAAAATGATTTAAGTGACATTGTTAGAGAAGGGTTTCGTCAGCGTGCATCTGTCAAAGGAAAAAACCACAGCTGATAATGACTATATAGACGAAACGTTGTGCCTTCTACCTTCTTGTCTGTTTATTATTCCACAGTGGGCATAATCTTTAACTTTTTCCCTTTTAAATCAGATTGCAAATTAGGCATTAAAAAGACAGAGTGTGGCAGTTCCAAACAAGATGACCTTACCTATCAGATTCAGTGTTTGCACAGTTTTACTGCTTTTTGCATTGTTCATTTTGTTTGTGACATATTAGGATATTCATTTTTCCCATCTTTTGTTTTGTTTTGCTTTGGCTGTGTTGTGCATCTGTGACACCATTGATCTTTTTAGAATCATGGCATTTGTTGGAGATGTAGTCGTTGCTGACGATGGCAGTGCGTTTTCCTTTGTGGACATGTTTGAGTACCACTGGTGCAGGCCTGCTTTAATTAACATCACAAAGTAAAAAAGAAAGGAGTAAAGAAGTAAGCGATCAAATGTAGCAAAAGAATGCAAAAAGGATCTCAACTGACATACAAAGTCATATCATATCAGATCAGTTACTTCTTTTTGTAATGCTGATGTATTGTCCCTCGTAAGGCTACTTATATGTATTATGGAGGACCTGCAGGGTGATGGCTGGGTATTGTAACATGGTGGTCTGTAGTCCCAGATGTAACTCTCTGAACCCAACATTACAGGACTGGAACTGAGCCTCTCTCTGTCTATATTAAATCTCAACAGAGAGCAATGACATTTTTCACCTTTTGAATATGTCCAATAATCTGGTAAAATACAGCCAGCTCCAATGAGCCATAATTCGCCTGTTCTGTTTAGGTTTATGCTTGTAAGTGTCTAAAATGAGCAATAAGCACTTTTTAGACGTCAGAGATCAAGTCTTTAGAGCACTTCAAAGTTAATCCTTGATAATTGTTCTAACAGCCACACAATCATGAAACACAAACCAGCATGCAGCAGACATTTTTCATGGAAAAGTTAATACAGTCACAGACATGAGTACAATAAACATGTTGAGGACGGCTGGAAGGACACTCGTGGACATCAGGATGTGTTGGGGTGCTATGAGGACCCCCTTTTTAAATCCTATCACAAATAACATTAAATAATAGAAATCAAAAAGGCACTAATGGCATTTAAATGAAAACAAAAAATAAAAGCAGACTTTGTGACTTTTCTTTCAAGTGCAGTAGCTTGATAGAGTCAGTCATCCTCGAAGCTCTGTTCTGGTGGAAGTTCAGTTCCAAAATGAGGTGCCTTCCTCTGGAATGTTCACTCTTTTCTGGGGCTCCTGATGGAAGGCGCAGAGCTAATTGGCCTTACTTTGTGTCTCCTCGTCAACCTGTTTGACGAGTCGGGCAGGCATATAGGATAAGAGCGTTGAAAAATAATAAGGAATCATTCAGTCCTTATAGGTTTTAAGTGTCTAGATGCAGAGTGTGGGAAAAAGGCAAAGCAGGTCAAGGAGAAAATGGAGAGCTACCGAGATGAGTTAGAGTGGCCTGAGGACCAAGTGTTGAGCAAGAGAGCATGAAGACGTCTGTGAGATTATGCAGTTCAGCCAGATTCGTGTGGACTCCAAATTTAATAATGTTACGCCCTCAGAAGTAATACGGCGCATAATGTTCTGACTGAAAATGAGAGGTAGAAAAACATACAGCACAAGAAGAGAGGTCATTTTCTTCTTCAACATTAAGATGCCACCATCCTGGTCAAAGAAGAAAACAGGATTCTATAATCAGATGGGCAAGGGGCAAGGGGCAATGGTTCTAGGTGAAGAAAAGTGTAGCATCTCACAACTGATGAAGAATTTATCTGGACATCATGTCATAGCTGCAGGAAAGTGATCTTGTAAGCCTGCATGAGTGAAGAGGGTCAGGGAGCTGCAGCAAGACAGGCTGTGTACTTGGTGGAGATTTATAGCAGACTGGCAATGCTGGCAATGCTTAAGGATCCAAAGAGGCTACATTCGTTTCTGAGACAATCTGATGACACAGGGCAGGATTTTCCTCAGCGGAAGGATCTCATAGTCTCAGATATCTTATGCTGGTAAGTAAAGGTGTCAAATGTTGCTATGAGGACATGGGTATCAGATCGTTTGGATGTCTTACAGCTAAAGGTACCCCAAATGAAGCACATGATGATAAACAATGGGCAGTAATGTCACTGATTTGATGTGCCCAGTGAAGAGGTCACTTACAATGGAAAGACCACAAGCCATGAAGCAAAGTACATTTACCCTGATAGAGCATTGAAGCTGGTGCTGCCCCAGTAGTGCCAGAACAGAGACACATCAGAAATGCTTGATCCAGGATTTGGGGTAACATAATGGATGGTTGGACTTTTTATCTCCTGTCACAGCTAGCTGTCAAGAAGGGCCATCAATCATGAGATCATACTGTAAATCACACACTTAGATGATACAGTGGAGATTGGTTGGCCAGAGGTGCTGGGTACAAATACAGTGGTGTGAAAAACTATTTGCCCCCTTCCTGATTTCTTATTCTTTTGCATGTTTGTCACACAAAATGTTTCTGATCATCAAACACATTTAACCATTAGTCAAATATAACAGAAGTAAACGCAAAATGCAGTTTTTAAATGATGGTTTTTATTATTTAGGGAGAAAAAAAATCCAAACCTACATGGCCCTGTGTGAAAAGTAATTGCCCCCTGAACCTAATAACTGGTTGGGCCACCCTTAGCAGCAATAACTGCAATCAAGCATTTGCGATAACTTGCAATGAGTCTTTTACAGCGCTCTGGAGGAATTTTGGCCCACTCATCTTTGCAGAATTGTTGTAATTCAGCTTTATTTGAGGGTTTTCTAGCATGAACCGCCTTTTTAAGGTCATGCCATAGCATCTCAATTGGATTCAGGTCAGGACTTTGACTAGGCCACTCCAAAGTTTCATTTTGTTTTTCTTCAGCCATTCAGAGGTGGATTTGCTGGTGTGTTTTGGGTCATTGTCCTGTTGCAGCACCCAAGATCGCTTCAGCTTGAGTTGACGAACAGATGGCGGACATTCTCCTTCAGGATTTTTTGGTAGACAGTAGAATTCATGGTTCCATCTATCACAGCAAGCCTTCCAGGTCCTGAAGCAGCAAAACAACCCCAGACCATCACACTACCACCACCATATTTTACTCTTGGTATGATGTTCTTTTTCTGAAATGCTGTGTTCCTTTTACACCAGATGTAACGGGACATTTGCCTTCCAAAAGTTCAACTTTTGTCTCATCAGTCCACAAGGTATGTTCCCAAAAGTCTTGGCAATCATTGAGATGTTTCTTAGCAAAATTGAGACGAGCCCTAATGTTCTTTTTGCTTAACAGTGGTTTGCATCTTGGAAATCTGCCATGCAGGCCGTTTTTGCCCAGTCTCTTTCTTATGGTGGAGTCGTGAACACTGACCTTAATTGAGGGAAGTGAGGCCTGCAGTTCTTTAGACGTTGTCCTGGGGTCTTTTGTGACCTCTCGGATGAGTCGTCTCTGCACTCTTTTGGTCGGCCGGCCACTCCTGGGAAGGTTCACCACTGTTCCATGTTTTTGCCATTTGTGGATAATGGCTCTGTGCACTGTGGTTCGCTGGAGTCCCAAAGCTTTAGAAATGGCTTTATAACCTTTACCAGACTGATAGATCTCAATTACTTCTGTTCTCATTTGTTCCTGAATTTCTTTGGATCTTGGCATGATGTCTAGCTTTTGAGGTGCTTTTGGTCTACTTCTCTGTGTCAGGCAGCTCCTATTTAAGTGATTTCTTGATTGAAACTGGTGTGGCAGTAATCAGGCCTGGGGGTGGCTACGGAAATTGAACTCGGGTGTGATACACCACAGTTAGGTTATTTTTAACAAGGGGGCAATTACTTTTTCACACAGGGCCATGTAGGTTTGGATTTTTTTTCTCCCTAAATGATAAAAAGCATCATTTAAAAACTGCATTTTGTGTTTACTTGTGTTATATTTGACTAATGGTTAAATGTGTTTGATGATCAGAAACATTTTGTGTGACAAACATGCAAAAGAATAAGAAATCAGGAAGGGGGCAAATAGTTTTTCACACCACTGTAGTTCTGGTTAAAATTTGGTTTGCAAGATAAGGATAGCTGGCAACTGATATGCATTCTTAATTTTAATCGATGATTATTAGGTGAGGCTAAACGGCTATAACTTTTACATAATTCACAAAGATAACAGAAACTGCAGAGTGCAGCGTGGGAGCCAAAAAAGGAGTGTTTCCTTGTACTCATCCATTACTTCACTTGAATAGGTCCTTCCCCTTAGGTCTATGTGTGTCTAATAAGGTGAAAGATGGCACACATAAATTCAAAATAGAAGAAAATGTACTAGAGGAAATCTGTCCACCACAGAGTGGCGAGATAAATGGTTGTGTCAGACTTCTTGAAGCTTTATAGTGTGTAGTGAGGAACTTTATGGAGCTGACATCACTCACAGCTACATTATGTGGCAAGCAGAAACAATTGGAAAAAAAAAATTAGCTTTTTGTGGTTTTCCAGTATCTCCATCAGAATCCTTGCTAGATCTTGTCTGTGTTATTCGGCTAGACTGTTATAATCAGCTTCACCAGCAGTCAGTTAGAATGCTGCACTCCCTATTCATGTTTTCACTATGGTTTGTCTGGTTGTGCATCTTCTCTCAAACTGCCTGTCTTCTATTAATGGATCCTTCTTTGAAACTAAATAACATTTCTGCTTTTATGTTAAGAACAAATCTCTTTGGTGTATTTGAAGGCCAAGCAATCGTGTGCAATTGGGGGTAGCTAAGAGAAGTATTCATTTCTGAAGGTGGTCATGGTTGCACTCATTTTGCAGTATGACATTAAAACTGCACTAAACTGAAAGTATCCAGGTAGGATATGGCAACTTTATGAAAGCCAGAGGCCTCTGTTGAACTCATGATTGTCCTGGTGCAGCCACTGTTTTATCCCTGGCTCAGATGTATTTTCTATTTATTTAGCTTTTTTTGTTGTCTTTTAAATAGTATTTTGTAAATGTTATTGATTTTGTATTTGTTAATTTTTGTATTTTGATTAATACTTTGCTTATTGATAATTTTATGTTTCTGTGCAATGTTAATTTTGTGTTGTGTAGTTCTTGAACTTATGTTACTTGTAGACTCTATCTATGTTGAACTTAGAGCCACTTGTTACTGCAGCTGGACATCCACCCCTCTGGTTTACAAAGAGAAGCAGCAGTTAATAGCGTGCCCCATTTTCTGAGCCCGTGCAGGTCATAGGCCTTAGTGTTGAGTTTAGGCCGGACTAACTGAGGCTCTGAGGCCTACTAGTTTGGTGCAGAGCTGTGGTGTGAAGAGCAGGTGTCGGTTTTGGAATTTGAGGCCACTGGTATTTAAGCATAAGCAGCAGTTAATATGACACCCTATTTTTGAGCCTATGCAGGCTATAGGTTTTAGTGTTAATGTGTGGGGCCAGACTAAATGAGGAGGTGAGGCCTAGTAGTTTAGTGCAGACTTGTGGAATGAAGAGCAGATGTGGGTTTTGGTATTTAAGGCCTACCTTTACTTAAGGTAGCCAATGACTTACAGTACTTATAATCGCAGATTCTGGGATGGCCGTTATTCTAGTTCTTCTTGACTTGAGTGCAGCATTTGATACAGCTAACAATAACATTTTACTGTCCCGACTTTCAGCTATTGTTATCTCTGGTGCTGCTCTTTCTTGGTTCACATCATACCTGAGTGATCGCCAGTATTACGTCTTCATTAGGGAATACAAATCTGCCACTACTCAATTCACACAAGGTATCCCTCAAGGGTCAGTTCTCAGCCCAATCCTCCAGGCATACACGAACTACGTATCTGCATAGGGCCCCAACCGTGAGGGGGGCCCCCAGCTCGGCCCTGACTTACAATTTTTTTTTTTTTTGTCGGGCTGTGGACCTGGGGCCCCTGGCACTGTAGCCGTCTGTGCCAGTCCCTCACGTCGTGTGTCACGATACCCTCCTCATCCTAAATTTTATCATTCTGAGTCGAATTTGGAGGGGAAGGGTAGGAGCAGGAAGCAGCAGGCAGGGAATCGGGGACGTGGCCGTGGGACTGGGGATGTATAAATAGTGATCGCTCAGTCTGGAATGTGCATCTCTTAGTCTTATTAACAATGGTAATTTATTATCCCAATTGCAATCTTCACCTAAATCCCTAATAATATTGTCACCCTGTTGTAACTTTGCCAAATGCACTATAGCAAATGTTAATTTTAGAGATTCATTTCAGATTTATTCAGAGAGATCCCCATAAAATCATGAAATACCCCTATATTACCAGCCTTTACCAGATCCAGAACAAAATCAATATTTTATCACTCTGCATACACACAAGCGTACATGTAGGCCTACTGGTCATCTAAGGCCTTTTCCGGAAGTTTTATTAGAACACCTTCCTGAGCTACGGGGGGGGGCTCAGTCCCCCCGGACCTCCCAACTGGGGCCTGCACATTTCTGAACCGCGTAGGGCCCCCAAACTACTAAGAACGGCCCTGAATTCTCTTCAACATCTTTATGCTCCCATTAGGTGAGATTATTCGTCGGTATAGTCTGAGCTTCCATTGCTATGCCGATGACACACAACTTTATGTAAGTGTTGTTGTAACTGCAACATCTTCACCTGTTGCGCTGACTGACTGCATTTGGGAAATCAATCCTGATAAAACAGAAATCTTATTAGTTGGTACCAAATCTGTCCTCTCTACCCTTCGTGGGCTAAAAATTGACATTGATGGGATCCTGGTTTGACCCTCAGCATCAGTCCGTAATTTGGGTGTCATCTTTGATCAGCTTCTTACTTTTCAATCACACATTAGCTCAATAGTACAGACAGCCTTTATTCATCTTCGCAGAATTGCTCATCTGCATTCTTTCCTCAGTGTGAAAGATACTGAAACACTCATTCGCGCTTTCATCACTACCCGTCTGGACTATTGCAATGCTTTGTTTTATGGCCTCCAGACTAAATATATCAATAGATTACAGTATGTTCAGAATTCTGCTGCTCGTTTACTTACAAACACTAAAAAATCAGCTCACATTACTCCTGTCCTCTATGATTTACATTGGTTACCAGTTTCTTCAAGAATCAAATATAAAATTATCCTTCTCACCTTTAAAGCCCTTCATGGGTTAGCCCCTCATTATCTGTTGGAGCTGCTGCTTCCTTACACTCCTGCCCGTGCACTACGATCATCGGACGCTAAGTTACTCACTGTACCTAAAAACAGGTTAATAACTATGGGTGGCAGAGCTTTCAGAATGATATCCCCTAAAATTTGGAATTCTCTCCCTCTCAGCCATCACGAGGAAAAATATATTAATTTCAAACTTCTGTTAAAAACTCATCTTTTCAATGAGTATTATTCTTTTTCGTGTATATAATTTCTACTGTCTTGTTAATGTGTGTATTGAATTGTAAAGTGTCCTTGAGTGTATGAAAGGCGTTAAATAAATAAAACTTGTTATAATTATTATTACACCCTTTTCCGAGCCTATGAGGTGGCAGCTTTGCGACAATTATAGAGCTTTCCAAATGACAGCCTCTGAATAATGGAAAGCACAAAAATAGGGTTCTCTCATTTAATAAGACCAAATCCTCCAATTGTTTTCATGGCACCCCTGGCAATATTTCATAAGAATAGCTGGCAGAAAAATATCTCCCTCTCATTCATTAAATAGATTTGTTTCATTGAGTCATACATTCGCCCTCCCTCATCACCTGTGATGTCTCAACCACTGCATATATGTGTATTGTCACATGATTTAAACAAGTGTCTGTATATATTGAACATGACTTCTGCATTCAATCCAGTAAACACTGATATACTGCCTGATTCAGGAGCTCCATGCAGTATAGATGACGGGTCTCCATACTAAAATAGGTTTATACAATCACCTAAAGGATTATTAGGAACACCTGTTCAATTTCTCATTAATGCAATTATCTAATCAACCAATCACATGGCAGTTGCTTCAATGCATTTATGGGTCTGGTCCTGGTCAAGACAATCTCCTGAACTCCAAACTGAATGTCAGAATGGGAAAGAAAGGTGATTTACGCAATTTTGAGCGTGGCATGGTTGTTGGTGCCAGACGGGCCGGTCTGAGTATTTCACAAACTACTCAGTTACTGGGATTTTCACGCACAACCATTTCTAGGGTTTACAAAGAATGGTGTGAAAAGGGAAAAACATCCAGTATGCGGCAGTCCTGTGGGCGAAAATGCCTTGTTGATGCTAGAGGTCAGAGGAGAATGGGCCGACTGATTCAAGCTGATAGAAGAGCAACTTTAACTGAAATAACTACTCTTTACAACCGAGGTATGCAGCAAAGCATTTGTGAAGCCACAACACGCACAACCTTGAGGCGGATGGGCTACAACAGAAGAAGACCCACCGGGTACCACTCATCTCCACTACAAATAGGAAAAAGAGGCTACAATTTGCACAAGCTCACCAAAATTGGACAGTTGAAGACTGGAAAAATGTTGCCTGGTCTGATGAGTCTCGATTTCTGTTGAGACATTCAAATGGTAGAGTCAGAATTTGGCGTAAACAGAATGAGAACATGGATCCATCATGCCTTGTTACCACTGTGCAGGCTGGTGGTGGTGGTGGTGGTGGTGTAATGGTGTGGGGGATGTTTTCTTGGCACACTTTAGGCCCGTTAGTGCCAATTGGGCATCGTTTAAATGCCACGGGCTACCTGAGCATTGTTTCTGACCATGTCCATCCCTTCATGACCACCATGTACCCATCCTCTGATGGCTACTTCCAGCAGGATAATGCACCATGTCACAAAGCTCGAATCATTTCAAATTGGTTTCTTGAACATGACAATGAGTTCACTGTACTAAAATGGCCCCCACAGTCACCAGATCTCAACTCAATAGAGCATCTTTGGGATGTGGTGGAACGGGAGCTTCGTGCCCTGGATGTGCATCCCACAAATCTCCATCAACTGCAAGATGCTATCCTATCAATATGGGCCAACATTTCTAAAGAATGCTTTCAGCACCTTGTTGAATCAATGCCACGTACAATTAAGGCAGTTCTGAAGGCAAAATGGGGTCAAACACCGTATTAGTATGGTGTTCCTAATAATCCTTTAGGTGAGTGTACATTACTGTCACATGTACAAAGTGGTATCTGATAATCAAAATGTACCACGCCAGCACTCTCCGGTGCCACATTTAGTGAGTATGACTACAATACTTCGAAACGTCCGTCTTCTTTATCTGAAAAATCAACAAGCCATATGGAGTAGAAAAATAAATTGGTATTCTACCATGCCTCTGCTATGATAGGCTCTCTTAGCACAATCCTTCAGTAACATCTTTCAAAGTTTTGATTAACCGGTCTACCTGAGGCAATGGATAGACATCAAACTTCAAAAGAGATCATCTTTCAAGAATTTATACAGCCTCCTCAATAAATGAACAATAACATCTGGATTAAATACTAAAACTGATAATAGACTGGACCAAGCACTTTCCATGGATTAATAGTAAAAGTAATGTCACATTTGATCACCCTTGTTCTCCCCAAAACTACACAAAATATTTCTTTTACTGAGGTGTAGAAAATGTTTTGTTCCCTGTAGATGCTTATTTTTGTATGGTTAATTGTTTTTTGCAAACTGATGGACTTGTACTGTTTCCACCTCTTCCAATATGTGCTCCATTTTAATCAGTGTCATTGCATTGTCTGAGTTGAGTAAGGCCTCCAATCAAACACCATTTATGTTTATTTATGTACACATGAACTCCTCTGCACCCACCTCCAAGAAGTCAGACAGCATTTGCTCATTTCTGCTCTTTGCATCAGTTCACATACATCCTTACTGTTCTTCTAGTGTTGGCAAATGGCAGGGAGAAAATAATGACAAATGGATCAGGAGAAGAAGATAGATGCTTTGTCTAAAATGGGCGGAGAGGTCAATACCTCAAAATCAATAGAACTGAAACGACCAAAACTCAATACAAAAACCAATGCTTGTATTAACAAAAATATAGCTAAAATAAGAGCCTTTTTATTCTTCAGAAAAACAGTAACCACAAAGCAAAGTTAATATTGTTTGTCCAGAGTCTTGGATAGTGTGAATAGATGTACCGCCATCTTAAACAGTGATGACCTGTTGAAATCATACAACACAATTTCCAGGTACATTAACAAATACAGAAAAAGGATTGCTCAGATAAAGATAGATAGATAGATAGATAGATAGATAGATAGATAGATAGATAGATAGATAGATAGATAGATAGATACTTTATTAATCCCAAGGGGTCACATAAAAGAATGGAGATATAAAAAATAGTGACTTAAATATAACAATAAAAAAATCTCAACAATTCCAAAATGAAATTCAAACCACAAAATAACATTAGGAAAGTTCCTAACTACAAAGCGGTGTTTTCGTACCCCACACAGAAAGCATCGACGTTCTCCCAGATAAACTGCTCACTCTGCGATGCCAGAACATTATTAGTTTAAGCCAAGCTTTGTCTCTTTTGTGTTTTGCCTCGTCTAGTGGCTCCCATCTCAACATGTCATTGACCTGAACTATGCATATCTGCTTTTTATTAAGTTCCCCTTCCTTCCTGTGTTATTATACAGTATATAAAACAGCATGAATAGTATAATATTAATTGAAATAATTGATCAGCTGTGGCTGAACTATGTAGATTGAGAGTTTTCTTTCATTTTTATGTAAATAGTGATCCGAGATAACCCCTTTAGTTACATCAAAAAGTCTTTTGTTATCCCATTCATAAAAAATGTCTCATCCACATTTTCTACGAGTGTAAAAGGATGCATTGTTGTTAAGTCAGATCTTAACCTGGTTGATTCCTTTTTTTCCTCTTTATTTCCTTTCTTTTGTATTATCACATAGCAAGAGTTTCACACAGTACCTTATCAATCTCCATAGTAATCACAAAATTGTAAGACAGCCCTTTATTTGTTTTATTAGTGGGCCCCCCCGATGCTGCGTTCTTCTCCTTTTAGAGTTTGCAGAGAGAGCTGCGACTTGTGATGCTTCACAGTCCATTCACATGAATTTCTCGTCAGACCATTCGGAGAAACATGAGGTTGCTGTTGATTCTGTTATGTGGTCGGCAAAAACACAATTAAAGGTAAATAGTGTTTTATTTGTGAAAATTAAGAGCAAACGAAACACTTTAAATGTGTATCACTTTCAGTCCAAATGCAATTCAACCACAAAAACTGCATTTCTGCCTGACCAGGTTCTAGTTTTTCTTATTATACATTTGACTAAGGTGAAAGGTCAGCATTACATCACAACTCAGAGAAGTCAGGTAACTTTGTTATCTTCAAATTGTCTGACTTGTAGCTCTGAGCTGGTAGGGCGTTCATGAATTTGTGTGACTCGGAAACTCGTGTTAACCGTCTGTCTGATGGCACAAGAATGCAGCATTAAGTCCTGGACATGTAATTGTAACTTGTAGTCCTAGTGCTGGTAGTCTTCGTGTTTCAGTCTTTTTTTTTATCATTGTAATTGTTTAACTTTTGTAAAGCACATTTTGGATGAAAATATACCATTTAAATAAATGTCATTTTTGTTCATGAAAGTTACAGAAGGTTGAGCAGCTGCAAGCTGATATACAAAACATCCTGATAGGTGTGTTGCAATATAAACTACATGTACGGTGTATGTATATTTTGCAGAAGTAAGTAAGACTTTGAGAATATATGGACAAATGCATTTCTGGGCTCTCAGACTCCCAGGGACTATCTGATACAATTCAGTGATACTTGGAGAACTCATGGCTCCTGATACTCCTACTTGTGTATTATTTTCTTATGCTTCTGTGGGTATATTTTATGTAAAATATCGTTCACCCTGAGGGCCAGCTGTGGCACATCTCTCAGATGAGACTGAGCACGGCCTGTCACCCTCTCAGCCGATTGATGACCAGAAATACAACAACCAAACTGGCTGGCCTAAAAAAATAACTCTTGTAGCAATGGAGTCAGCGCCATCACGGTGGAAAGCATGTTAAACACTGTTACATTAATGATATACACTTACTCACATTTACTTTAACTACATTGTTAAGGAAAAGTGTCTGTATGAAGTTCCTTATGTCACACACATGCACATAGGAGGCAGTCAAAGGGCTTAACTGAGGGTAAGATGCCAAGCCAGATGATGAAGTGCACTCATGTCTTTTCTCCCTCTTCTACAGATCATCAGAAGGGAAACCCAGCTAAACCAACAGCAACTTCCGTATCCCTGTCCAGACCACACCCTCCTACTGACCTCACTTCCGCCACTTCCCTTATGGACCCGCCTCTTCCTGCCCAACGCTTATAAAAGCCCAGCACCTCACCTCTATAGTTTAGTTCTGTTCAGACTCTGTCCTTTGTGACTACTCTGGTGACTTCATTTTTTTGCAGTATTGCTTCACAATATACAGGGTGGTTTCGCCAAAACTTTTCTGTGTCTTTTCCCCTTCTTACACTTAATTACTTGAAACTAAAAAGATGTACGGGAATGAGGTGGAAGATCCCACAAAGCGTTTAGATTTATAGAGCCACTACAGTCACGTGTCCAGAGCTTGGTGAATTTCTTGCTAGCATGCCCATCAATGCAGAGAGATTCTTGCAGAAAGAAGTTATAGCCAAAGGGAAAGAAAAGAAAAATGCTGGCTACTTAACATTTCTTAGGGTACAAGTACACCAAAATTATTGGGATGCCCAACAACAGCGAAATGAGGGGCGCAAGAGCTAATTCAGTTATATAAGCACATAAGAATATGTGAGATAAAGAAAACACTTCTATGGAATTTGTGCTATACAAAGGGTCTTGAATGATGGTACATTAAGATAACTACTAAACCATTCGGAGGTTTGTGATACCTGCAGAAATAAACATCTTAACCCCAGGCACAAACCTATCGAAAATGCCACAGGAATAAAGCCTTGGCACATCACAGAATATCAACAACTCTAGGCACAAACCTTTGCAATCAGGCTGTCAACATTTAAATGTCAGAGCACAGGCCAAAACATTTGGAAACATCTTCTACCTCTGAATGGTATGTGTCACAAATAGCAGGAATGTCCTGATCGCCTGACGCCTAATGCTGTATTGCTCTTCTGTAGTCTTTGCTGCTTGGTATGTGCTGGGTCCCTTTTAGTTAATTCCCTTTTTTTTTTTTTTTGAGAACAAGCATGCATATAAATTCCAATGCAGCATTGACATATTGCAAATAAAACGTGGACTTCTACTCCATAATCTCTCCTACTCAATGATGACTCAGCCTGAGATGTAAGAGTAAAGCAGAGGTGGGGCTGATGAGCCAGAATTGCTGCTGCTAAGGAGATGCTTGCCCAATGCTGACAACTTCCATATTCCCCTTCTTGGCAGCATCAAGCTAGGCTCTTTATCAATAGCGTTACATTGTGCTCTTAACAAGACTATTGGTGAGATTGTGGGGCTGAAATACAGTAGAAAAACTCAAGTAATTAATTAAATTAAGTATGGAGGATGGTATAAGCTGGGTGGCAGAAGTGGGCAGGGAGTTTTGAAAATTGGAAGATGATAGTTTCTCCTTTCTTGTATTTCATTCATCTGTCATTCCCTGATCCTCTTTTATCTATTCTAGGTCAAAATCAAATCAAACTCTATTTGTCACATACAATTATAAACAAAATGCAATATTTAGGGGAATGCTTAGTAGCTAACTGCAAGACTATGCATTAAAGAATATAAAAAA
This sequence comes from Polypterus senegalus, assembly GCF_016835505.1. Lineage (NCBI taxonomy): Eukaryota > Metazoa > Chordata > Cladistia > Polypteriformes > Polypteridae > Polypterus > Polypterus senegalus. Next base: position 117,850,661 of record NC_053159.1, read on the forward strand.
ACAATAATACACAACTTTATAAATATCATTAAAAATCATTATGCTAAACGACAGCAATTGTAAGCCTTATATTAAAATTATAAAAATATGTATGAAATTGCCCTGCTGTGGGCTAGCGCCCTGCCCGGGCTTTGTTCCTGCCTTACACCCCTTGTTGGCTGGAATTGGCTCCAGCAGACCCCCGTGACCCTGTGTTAGGATATAGTGGGTTGGATAATGGATGGATGGATAAATTAAATTTAATATAAGAGAATTAGAAACAGATCTAGGCACTTTCTTTATTCAACATGTGGATGGACAGTGGGAAGAAGCTCCTCACCAGTCTCCCTGAAGTAGGCTTTAGGCAGCAGTAGTGTTTACCTGACTGCAGCACAGAGAAGAGGCCATTGTTGGGATGACTGGTATGTCTGATGATTTTCTTTGCCCTGATTTGGTGTAAATGGTGTAGATGTAGAAAGTGCACAGCCAGTGATGTGTTCAGCTGACTGCAGTACTAAGTGGCCCCACTGCATTCTGCTCCTAAGCCAGGCAGTAGTACCTCTTGTCAGAATGCCTTTGATGGTGGATATTGTGATGGATAGCCAGGGCCATTACCCGGCCGGGACGGCAGCTGGGTGGAAAGACCGAAGCAGAGAGCAGCACGTTTGGGGCAATTATCTTCCCCCAGGATGCTAGAGAGCAGACACTCTGGGTTGCTGTAGCACCACAGACTCCCGCAGGGAACACTGGGAGTTGGAGTTTGGAGCAGCCCTGAAGGGTTCTGTGGGTGCGGCCAGGGGGTGCCACAGGTACGACTGAGCCCTTTGTGGCATCACTTCCTCCACACCCGGAAGTGCTGCCGGAAGAAGGTTGTGGAGCATGTGAAGCACTTCCAGGTGTCCTATAAGAGGAGCTAGCCGCCACTACTCAAGGAGCCAGAGTCGGAAGGAGGTAGACAAAGCTTGCGAGAAGGAATGAGGCAAAGAATAGAAAGAGAGAAACAAGACGAAAGAAAGGACTATGTTTACTTGAGTATTTGGTGCTTGCACTGTGCTGTTGTGGGAAGCGAGGGAAAAAAATAAAAAAATAAACGTGTGCTGCTGGGCTTGTGTCTGTGCCTGTCTGTGTCAGGGTTGGGGTGCCTGGAGCACCACAATATGTGTGAGGGAAACCTAAAATCCCTGAGGCGTCTGGGCTGGTAAAGATGTTGTCGTGCCTTCTTCACCAAGGTATTGATGTGCTTGGATCAGGTCAGGTCCTCTGTGATGTTGTCACTGAGATACTGAAAGCTGTCCACCCTCTGCACCTGAGTACTTTCAATTCTGGGGGGGTGGTAAGTGTCTCTGCCATTTTCTTCTAACGTTGACAACGTCTTGCTGGCATTCAGGAGTAGACTCTCTGCTTCAGCCAGGTAAGCCTGCTCATTGCTAGAGGTCAGGCCCATCACAGCTGTGTCTTCAGCAAACCTGGCTATGTTGTTAGAGTCTTGTGCAGCCATGAAGGGAGGTAGAGCACTAAAGCCCAGGCACAAGACAAGAGCCAACACCAGTCTATTGATGGGGACATTCATCCACAACCCCCAGCACTCACTCATACTGGGCCAGTTTAATGGTACCTATGAACCTAACAGTAAGTACCTGGTGTGTTGTAAGAATTCAGACTGCCACGTGGAGGATAACTGAACCAGGATCAAAATACTAAGAGAAAAGGAGGCAATGCTACTTGTTGCTTCACAATGTTGCTCTCTAGTATTTTCAATATGAATGAAACACATAAAAGAACATTTTGTGAAAGATGTAAAATGTAAATCAATATGGGCCATTGCAAGTGATCATAAAATCTCATGATGACGTATTCAGAGCACGTAGTTGCTCAGTCACAATGGTCGTTTTCTGAATTTGTCTGGATGTTCTATTTATACTGACGTTGTTAAAATTTCTTTAATGAGTAAAGATATTTAAAATAGCAGTTCTTGGTGATTTCATACCTAAATAATACACTCACCCACTGTGTTCATGCAGTAGAATATTTAAGTTCCACCTACACACAGTATGCTAGGTCCTTTTTTCCATAGTAACCAATTGTACGCATTAAAATGAAAAACATTCAAAGGTCTTTAAGTATATTGCAAGACCCATAATGCATGCTAGTATTCAGCTTCAATTTTTGTTTAGTGAATCACATTTGAATTTACCTTTGGGAGAAAGGAACCTAATTACAGAGCAGCACGGTGGTGCAGCAATTAGTGCTGCTGGTCCTAACATCATGGCCTGTGTGGAGTTTGCATGTCCACTACTTGTCTGCTTGAGGCTTTCTCCAGATGCTCGGGTTTCCTTTCCACATCTAAAAGACATGCATGTCAGGTTAACTGGCTACAGGTGACCGGTCCAGGATTGGTTTCATTACCCTGAATTGGATTAAGCATGTCTTGACAGTGCATGGATGGGTAGGTCCAGTTATTTTTCAAATTTCATATTCAGGAAAAGAGCCTCAAAATGTTGAATATCAAACAAATAAGGAGAGAAATACTTATGCCGGAAAATGAAAGAGATGTTTTTTTTTGCAGTTGAATGTTCAAAAGACTTCCTGAGATGTTTTGTTTGCAGAAACTCAATTTTCATTTCATGGATTTTGGAGATATTTATTTTTTTTGTTTTTCTAAAAGCAATGAGCTAAACAGATTTGTATTTGCATACAACAGCATGTTGTCCCAGAGGACAACTCCATACTGTTTCAAATTGTGAATATCTAAATTAAGGACACAGAGCTCCTCAAGGAGGAAATGCATACGCCCAGTGAGAGCTTCAAAACATCCTACCATACAAGGTGGCCAGGCTTTAGTACTGAGTAGTCGGCCCCTTCACATGCACCTCTGTTAGTCTTTTTTGTTTCTTTGTACTTCACACATTTGTCTTCCTCAATGTCTTCATGTGTTCATCTACTTCAAGTGAGCTTTGCTCCATGTAGTGCAATCAATGGTGTTAACGCCTGTGCCAGTTAATGAAATCACAACATGCATTCTGGGCTGTGATTTACAGCTTGGTAAAACTAGTAGCACAGATTTGAAGACGATTACAAATTGGACAGGACGCCAGGGCAGTGAAGCCAGTTTTGGGGTGATAGGTTCACTGTGGCACCAGCAATTGGACCTCTTGCATTTTATCAATATTTTATGAAGGCAATCAATTGGAAAATTAATTTCAGTGATTTGTTCCTTTGGAGATATAATTAGAGTCCCACCCTGGAAATATGAGGTGGAAAGTTTCATGTTGAGGGTTCGGTCGACTAAAACTCTGAAATAAGGAACAGAGAGGAATGGAATGAACATTAATTGAATTTAATGTTGCTAGCAAAATATGTCTTATTGGGATATCAATAACCATTTATGGGAAATTGGGAAGAAGATCAGAAACTTTCAAGTGGAACAAAACTGTCATGTCTTACATTAAAATAATGTCAATATGCTGTCAGGGGGCATTAGGAAAAAATAAATGCCAACATGTTGTATGTGTCATATAAAGGTGGATATCAGTAGTAAATTATCAAAGACAGGGAGATAATGTGAAAGTTACTTATGCTTCTGCTTCTGAGCCAAACTAAACATGGCTGTTGGCCCTCTCATCTGGATGCTCCTCTATCAACCAGATAATGCTTTTCTTAATTAATGCTGGAAAAAAGATGGGCAAAACAAATTTAAAGGATCAGGAGAGATTTAACTTTTTCTTAATAAAAAGGCTACAACGTCAGTGGTGACTTTGGAGTTCACTCTGGCAGCATAAAGTAAGATGCGGGTCTAGGAAATTGAGTGATTAGTGATTCTGTTTTTCTGACTGCAGTCAGAATCTCTCCTTAGTGAGCATGGCCTGCCATGTTCCCATCAAGCTTCCTCTTGCTATGCTTTGTCATCCCTCCCTTCATAATTTGGCCTGAAAGCACCTCCAGCGTTTAGCACATATTCTTTCTTCTTCACATACCATTCAAGTTTCAGCACTCAGTGACTCTTAGTTTTGCTATTCCTGGCCAGGCCTGTCATGTGACATCCCAGGTCATTGGGTTCATTGTGTGTGTGTGTGTGTGTGTGTGTGTGTGTTTCTCCTCCTTTTTTCTTTGACATATTTTTTATAAATTCTTCTAATTCTAATCTAATTCTCTGCCAATCTGTATAATGCATTCCATTTCAGAACAACCTTTGCATCAAGTATGCAAAGAACTCAGAGCTGTTCACACTCCCTCATGGGGCCTCTGGCTGCCACTCCCAGCAAATGAAAGTCCACGGTAGCTTTACCGCAGGACTTTGTACCCAACACTGAATGTCTTCACATTGGTGCAGAGCAGCATGGGGTATCTCTACAAATATTATACACCCAAAAAGGTATATGCTGAGCTCAGCTAATATGAAAAGGAGTAAGGGAGTCATAAAAAAATAATTTCAGTTAACTTTGTTTTCTAAAAGGTTTGTGAAGAGCATATAACATGGAAACATGAGTCTGGGAAAGGTGGCAATGTTATAGTAATTAGCCAGTCCCCCCGTGCCACATGCACTCTGACCAAATGGCAATTAAATCTCTGTCTCCACGCCTCAGACAGCACTGCCTGTATAATGCATAATTGAAGGTAACGGCTCTCAACACGGCAAATCAAAAGGGGACAGAACAGGAAGCAAGAAAAGAGCACTTTCTGATTCATTATTATTTAATGACACAGTAGGCAGACAGATACAAAGCCTGCTGGGAAAAGGACTTGGGAAGGGATCGTGGCCTGCAGCTTGTACAATCGACTTACTAAGCTGGGGCTGCGTAGAGATGCTGCGTCAGTGAGAACGTGATACAAAGACCACTTGACCACTGCCATCAGCCAACTTGGGAGGACTTTGTTAAGTTAACTCGGAAACATCTTTTTTTCTCACATCAGTAGAGGATACGGAATGTTTCCTAGCTCTTAGATCCTATGTTTTGTCATTTACATTAGAAGTTCTTCTTTAGTTTATATCCCACCAGTAGAATTGTATAAATTATTTCTGAGAGTAAATACTAGCCACCCAGTTCAAATCATCCATCCATCCATTTATTATCCAATCTACTATATCCTAACTACATGGTCACGGGGGTGAGCTAATCCCAGCCAACACAGGGCACAAGGCAGGAAACAAACCCTGGGCAGGGCGCCAGCCCACCGCAGGGCACACACACACACACCCACACAGCAAGCACACACTAGGGACAATTTAGGATCACCAATCCACCTAACCTGCATGTCTTTGGACAGTGGGAGGAAACTGGAGCACCCGGAGGAAACCCACACAGACACGGGGAGAACATGCAAACTCCACGCAGGGAGGACCCAAGAAGTGAACCCGGGTCTCCTAACTGCGAGGCCAGTTCAGATCAGTCTGATACAATAGTATTGATGGCATTGTGTAGATCATGGATGTTGAACTCCAGACCTGGAGGGCTATGATGGCTGCAAGTTTTCATTCTAACCATTTTCCTAATAGTGACTAGTTTTCAATAATAATTAACTTCTTTTCTCTTCATTTTAATAGCCCTGTTTTTAACGATTCAGTCTTCTGAATTGATTCTTTCCATCATTAAATGGTAGCCAAACAGAAATGAGACATGACATGAGCTGACAGATGACCAGCTAAATTGGGGCTTCACACTCCAACCAGTTTCACTACAACCAATTTCTTAATGAGAAGCCAATTCTTGCTGTTACCGTATATACTCGGGTTTAAGTTCTCCCGCAGATAAGTTGATTTTACTGTATAATTGCCGGTATTTTATAATGTTGATTGAATGCGGAATGATATGCTAACATCCAACTGAGCATATTAGGGCCATGGAGAAGAAATAAAAAATACAGACACAGTGAAGAAAAGAAAAAGTGTATGTCAAGAATAAAGTCGACATGATGACTTTATTCTCGATATTTCCACTTTAAACTCGACGTTTATGTTGAAATTTAAATCGACATGATGACTTTATTCTCGATATTTCCACTTTAAACTCGACGTTTATGTTGAAATTTAAATCAACATGATGACTTTATTCTCGATATTTCCACTTTAAACTCGACGTTTATGTTGAAATTTAAATCGACATGTTGACTTTATTCTCGTAGTTTATTTTGTCATTAAAGTAGAACATCATAAACGTCATTTTAAAAGCAATGTTTGATTTACTGCATTTTCTCAAACCTCATCATAAGTAATGTAGCACATTAAATGCTTTGTGTTAAGTGTTCCCTGACCCATGTTACTTGGTATGTGCTTCTTAAACTGACTTCCTCTCTTCCTCTCCTTGACTTTATTCTCAACATATACTTTTTTTCCCTCACTGTGTCCATATTGTTTTTTCTTCTCTGTGGCCCTAATATGCTTCTGTACCTAAGAGAGTAACCACGGAGCACACTGCCTTTTTTTCTATGTATTGGTTCTATGCGACCACACAGTAATACCCAAACTATTCTGAAGCAACATTTGCATCATTTGTGTTTTTTTGTATTTCACATGTTCATACACTTTTATCGTAAGAGCATCCTTTATCTACGATGGAGTGTCCGATCAGAAGAAAATATGAAACTGGTTTTAAATTAAAAGTAGTTGAAGTGGCAAAAGAAATTGGTAATTGCACTGCTGCAACAAAATTCAATGTGTCTGAGAAACTGGTGCGAGATTGGATGAAGCAAGAAGATGTAAAAAAATTAAGTGTCATATTTTTGGACGGGCATATAAGTCAGGGTTTGATTTTATGATTGATTTTTCGGGTTTCAAGACCCGACTTATACACGTATATACGGTATATACGGTAATTAAACCCGTTATTTAATTTCCACAGCTTGTTGCTGCTCTGTGTCAGCTACAGCAGACATTTACAAAACTGTTGATTTCCTGTTTTTTCTAAGAACACCACCAAAATGTTTTTGTGACTTCCTTTCTTTATTTTCACATACTGTGTGATGGGCACAGGTGAGCTGGTCATATGGCAGCTCGTTTTGTGGCTCATTATTGTTTGGCTGCTAATTAAGGAAAAAGAAATAACTAAAGGGTCCGAGTCAAGTTAATTAAAACTAAGGCAAAATAAGTTAATTAGCAGACAAAAATGGTCACTATTTAAGAAGATGGTTAGAATGAAAACCTGCAGCCACTACAGCCCTCCAGGATCAGAGTTCGACACCCCTGGTGTAGATGCTTTTCTCAATCACATCCCAGCATGCACCACGTTTAGCTCAAAACAACAACAACTAACACAGTGAATGAATTAACTTACCTGCTGCCCTTTCACTCTATAGCCAAAAGTGGTAGGTTTGCACAGAGGTAGTCATAGGAACTGAAAGGAAAGTGCAGGCAGTTGACAAGACATATTGGACCGTACCATGGAGATGCCTCAAGGAAAATGCAGGTCTTGGCCTATCTGAATCAGTATTTAATCCTACAGCTTTCAATCCATACTCAGCTTTTATTTTGTCAGAACCTCATTAAAAAGTACTAAGCAAATCCTAAATGCTGGCCTAGTGGACTGAAGGCGTGCTAGAGTGCCTACCTCTTGGGTCTTAACCCAAATTAGTTCCTCTGGAAATATATTATGCCAGGCGATTAAAACTAATGAGCACATTCAAGGAATACTGTGTCTGTGTGCGGTGCCTTCATCATTTAACAACTGTTTGGTTTCGACACATTCTAAACAAACTCTACAGAATCAGCACATCAATCAGCAGGATGACAATGACTACATTTTATCACACAAAAGCTTCTGAATAAGGACTGCATTGTTTAGGTGGAGAGTGGCTTTACGGAGCAGAGGTTTGTGTAGCTGTTGGTACACTACTCAAGGGGACCAGGCTGCCCGGGTGATTGTCAGAATGGAGCTTGCATGTTGTATTTACAGTAAGTCTTAGTAGGCTTCCTTACCTATATTAAACCATCTTAGGTTAAAGACACCTCATGGAAGTAGGTACTGCGGAGCGAGTGTCGACCTTGTCGAGAGACTTGGCAGTGACATTCATGTCTCTGGTGACTCTTCCTATGGTCACTGGAAAGGGGTGTGTGGCGCTCCTGATATCTGTGCAAAAGGACGAAGGTCCAAGTCTTTAGAGTCCTGGTGCTTCCTGTCTTGCTATATGGTTGTGAGACATGGACGCTATCCAGTGACCTGAGATGAAGACTGGACTCCTTTGGTATTGTGTCCCTTTGGGGAATCCTTAGGTACCATCGGTTTGAAATTTGTGTCGAATGAGCGGTTGCTCATGGAGTCCCGAATGAGGCACATTACCAGCATTGTGAGGGAGCGTCATTTACGGCACTACGGCCATGTGGCGCATTTCCCTGAGGGTGACCTGGCTCGTAAGATCCTCATTGTTGGGGACCCGAGTGGCTGGACCTGGCCAAGTGGTTGCCAACGTAACACCTGGTTGCGGCAGATAAAGGGTCATTTCCAGAAAGTGGGACTGGACCGCGTGTCTGCCTGGGGGCTGTTTCGTCATGTGGTGGGTGCGGCAATGCACTGTACCAGTGCATGCTCCCCAACTTAACTTGACTTAATGGAAGTAGGTGAAAATGTGTCCGTGATGGACTGGCACCCAATCCAGGTTTAGCTGGCGCCTTGTATGTAATACTGACCCCCATGCATCCATATATTTGAGTTAAGGTTTACGTGGATGGGGAATCAATCATTAGGCCTTCAATTAGTACTTTGATATTTTCAGAAAATATTACATACTAGTGCAAAACATTGCTTTATTGGGTTCATTAAATGTAATTGATTATATGTAGTATTTCAAGAAAAAAAATACGATTGAATTACATAATGACATTTTCTGTATTCAGCTTCAAAAATGTCATAACAGTATATTTGGTGAAAAATATATGTGCCAAATAAGGCTGTTTTTGCTGTTAATACATGATGTTCATTATGGAAACATTCCACAATAAATTGAGAATAAATGTCTCATAATGTTGTTGCTATTACACTTCACATGGCTGGCACCAGAGGTTTAAATCTGGATTGCTGGTGGTGCCATGTGTCTTGTCATAATGCTCTCCATGAGTGCTCCTCTCTCCTTCTGCATCTCTCTTACGTACTGTCAGGTTGATTTTTATCACTGGGTTATTCAGCATCTACTATTTTTTTTCCCACAATCTGCGACAATCTGGCATCCCTTCTTGGACACGACTCTACATTCATCTACCAAAAGCAGATAAAGCTCTGACTCATTTCAGTCATAACTCTAAAAACTATTTACAAAATCTGTATTTAGTCGAATTGCAAATAGGTAGTAGTCCGCATACCTGACCTACTTTTTCACATACTGTTATCTTATTGAACTTAATGCTTCACCTTCTGTTTGCTAAATATTTACCTTTAAGGTCTGTACTTAAAATTAAACATGAGTTAGAAAGATTTTCATTTTCTATCAGGTCTGCAGTCTGATGGAGCTGCTTAACCTTCTTTACAGAATGGAGCCCACTGCTTCACTGGCCACCATGACCCTCTTATTCACACATGCAAATGTCATGTCCTGCCAATCTGGGATTTTAGCAATAGGACGAGCTACACAGTGCATTAGATAGCAACTGAGATTTAGGTGGAGAAGGACTAGGGGATCGTATCCCCCTGGGGTCAGTGACAGATTTGAATTCTGTCTCTGTTTTATCTGTAAAATACTTCAACACATCTAACTGGGGAAATTTTGAAATCTTGCTCTCATGTGATGCCATTTTCTCTCTCTGCTTATGTTTGTTTAGCAGGCTCCATAAATCCTCCTAATCCTGGCCAAAGAGCCACCTTTAACAAATTACACTACGCAAGTGAAATTCTTACAGTCTGATGAATATGCCAAATCTTTCTCTTTCTCTTTCTTACCTTTTCCCTTCTAAAATGTTATGATGTTATGAGTTGTTATGATGGCTAGTGTTGGTACCACATGGGAATGTGGGCCCAATTAGATCAGACCAACAAAAATATACAGAACAGACAGAAAATGAGGGTCCACTGTGGAGAAGCAATACAACAAAATAATCAATGTTCATTATCACTGTTACAGTATAAGACAGGGGCAGCTATCTTCCATCACATCATCTGCCTCTTACTTCTGTCTTGCACCTCATTGCTCTTCCTCCAGTTAAGAAACTGTCACATCTGCCATCCACTTTTAGTCTTCCTGTTCCTAACAGAAAGTAGCTGTACTCTGCCAGTCACGTAGATATTTTAGATCTACAGCAAACATTTATGGCCATCAGGAGGTACTTCCCTGTAAACTGTGCCTCCACCCATGCATTTCATAATCCTGCTTAATCCAGTTTTTAGAGTTATGGTTTAACAATGTGCCAATTAATTCCCATAATGCTCCAAAGTAACAAAGTCCACCGCATGTCCAATCCATGTCCAAGAGGAACACAACTCGGCCATTTATAACCTGTCACAAAGTCAATTCTCTTGTCAGACCTGTTGCACGACCAGCAGGCAACATTTCAAGCATGGAAACAACGTACCCATATATCCATCCACCTCTCCATTCATCCATCCATTTCATAATCTCAATTTATTCTGCTTTTAGGCCAGAGCCCATCGAGTACCCACAATTTGGCTCAGGTTGCCCATAACTCTGCTTTCTCCCAAAAATGCCCTTATCCACTTGTTCTGAGGACCACCCCTAGCCTGAGTGTGCCCTCTGGTAGCACTTTTCTTTGCATGCCAACTGTACCATTCTTGAGCCTGATAGCTCACTCTCACTCTGTGACTTATCTTTAGATGTCCCAACACTCCTTGTGGAAAAGTCTAGCTGACTTTATCTTATTGTATAAATCAACAGTTATATACATCTAAGCATTTTAAGGTGAATCTTCAGTGCAGTATTGTCATGTAATACATTTTCCTGTGGTGATCACTATATAAGTTATTTCACAAAAGTAAGAGTGATCAGACATGGTGGCACAGTAATAGTTGTAATAATATTGTAGTGGTAAGGCTCACATGCCCATATGCCTCAGCTCCTTTACAAAGTCCAAGGCTTTGACAGTAAAATACATGCTGCAAAAGTAAGTCTGATTTGTAATAAAGATACAACCCAAATGTAGAAAAATAAATACCATTAATAGAATCAATTGTCACAGACGCTTGACTTGATTGTGTGTGTATGTGTGTTTGCTTGTGATATATTGATCACCCCACTTGCTCAGCACGGAATGCCAGCCATCTACAACATAACAGAATGATCACTCGCTTCTTACTATTTATTTTTGTCAAAGGCGCATGGTATAAAAAACAAAACATGTGTCATGGTTTAGTGTACTCTTACTAAACGTTTGAAATAAATGCATGATGGGCCAGTACCAGTGCTCAGCAGAAATACAAATATAATGTAATGCCGGGGCATCTCCAGTAGCTGTTATCAAGCCATGCTGAACAGGCATCACTGGTCTATTAATTATCAGGAGTTTTGGAGACAAATGGATGAACAACTCACTACTGAATAAGTGTACCAAATAAAGCAGTCACATAGTGTGTCACTCATACACGTCAGTCAATCTCCCTCAGGGCTCCTCCAAGGTATGTGATACCACCCCGGGTTGAGAGGGGGCGCTTTCGCTAGTCATGTTCTCTCCTAGTACACCCACAGCACCGCGAAGACGCCCAGTGAGGGCACCTGACTCTGCCCCTTCCTGTCTAACCATCTGTATGTTATGGCATTGACAGAAGGAGGCGTCCCTCGGTGAACAGAGCACCACACAGGACAGAGCTCCTGCCTGACTGACCCGTAAAGCAAAAAAAGAGATCTGAAGCCCGATTTTGGTTGCCTTTTATTTTCTTTTATTTCATGGGCCTCTGTGCCATTGGCCACTTTTATATTTATTTTTGTTCTAAAGTAAACAGAGATGACCAGGTTGGGACCACTGGAGTATAAAGTGCAAACACTCGCAAACAATAAAGATAAATAGTCATCCATGTATATTTTGAACCCACTTACTCCAGCTCAAGTCTACCCAACAGGAACAGGGGCAGTTCTAGACAGGCTGCATTTACCCACTCATCCACATTTATTCAGTGAATTTAGAATTTCCAATTAGCATAAACTGCACAGCTTTGAAAATTGGAAGGAAACAATGACACAGAGAGAACACACAAACTCCACACAGTAGAAACTGAAGTTAGTCTCCTGAAATTGTGAGGCAGCCGTACGCATAATTGTGCTTCTGTTCTATCCTAAAATTAAATTAAATTTCATTGATTAAATTAAAATGAAGGATGGCACAGTGGCAGCGCTGCTGCCTCGCAGTGAGGAGACCCGAGTTCGCTTCCCGGGTTCTCCCTGCGTGGAGTTTGCATGTTCTCCCCGTGTCTGCAGTCCAAAGACATGCAGGTTAGATGTATTGGCGAGCCTAAATTGTCCCTAGTGTGCGTGTGTCCTACGGTGGACCTGTCTGGGATTTGTTCCTGCCTTGTGCCCTGTGTTGACTGGGATTGGCTCCAGCAGACCCCCGTGACCCTGTAGTTAGGATATAACAGGTTGTATAATGAATAGATGGATGATTAAGATAAAATGAAGGGCAGCACAGTGGTGCAGTGGTAGCGTTGCTGCCTCGCAGTTAGGTGACCCGGGTTCGCTTCCTGGGTCCTCCCTGTGTGGAGTTTGCAGGTTCTCACGCAGGTTAGGTGCATTGGCAATCCTAAATTGTCCCTAGTGTGTGCTTTGTGTGTGCCCTGCCCAGGGTTTGTTTCCTGCCTTGTGCCCTGTGTTGACTGGGATTGGCTCCAGCAGACCCCCATGACCCTGTGTTAGGATATAGTGGGTTGGAGACTAACTGACTAAATTAAAATGAATAATTGAAACAAATATCTTTTCTGGGTAAAAGTGTCAATGCAGTGACAACCTACAGCCATCCAGTACTAAGATAGGGATAGCTGCTCAATGGAGCCTGAGCTTCCAATTTTCTGATTTTTAAATTATAAAGCGAGTTTTTTGCTTCAGTTAATACTCATTTGTGATACTTTTGCTACTAAAATAAGGCAAAAATCCTAATTTCTTACACATCCTGTCCCCATAGCAACAGGCAGGAATTAAATGGCCCAACGTCAGGCTGGAGATTCACACCACTTCCTTGGTAAAAACCCCCAGCAGCTCTGCAGTTACTAAGCACAACATTAGTATTGAATTACAGAACTGGAGACTGGAATTCGTAAGAGCACCATTGTTGGAGGGCATACAGGAAAAAGCCAGGTGACCTGTGCTCATGACAGCCAATCACTGGATGAGTTTGAATGCACCTGTACCAATCAGAGCAAGCCAGTGGGTGGAGGTTACAAAGGCTGACTGATCTGGATGACTCAGCAAAGTCAAATGCCAGTTACATGACACTGTATTGCCATTTAAAGGGACACGCTGCAATTTGTCAACTCAGAGTCCCTTTTCAAAGGATATGGTCACTGGAGCATGCGTATCTACAAGGGAGAGAGCTGCCTTGAGCACTTGATGCTGATATGAATGCAGCATAACCACCCCTGAGGCCTGTCATCTGTGTAAAGATACGACCTTTGTTCCTTGAATGCAAAGCAATATGACTAAGCATTTCTGAATTGTACACGCTGTGAAAAAACACTTGAAATAAAAGGGAAAAACAGCACCGTTTTCAATCGTTTAAAGTTTTTTTTTTTTTGTTAAAGAGTGCCTCGAAATGATGAAAAAACCAAGAGGATGTGACTTGATTTATAAAAGGTGCCATTGCAGTTTCACGGTGCCTCTCAAGACAGATGTCTTTTACTGTTACATTTTTACTCCTCAATCCGAGTGAAGTGATGCAGACCCAGAAAACCGTCGTAGGGGTTGAGCACACTAACAGAGCCTCAGCTATCCTGCTGAAGGTTGTGTAGTTGTGAAAATTTTACATTTTGGCCAAAGTGTCCTTTCTTAAGTAGAGATTCAAGGAGCTACATTTCGCACAACCTTGTAAAACTAGTAAACCAGTTAAGTGAGGAAACTGAACGTTGTGAACTGACTGTCTCTGCGTTATCTTCTTTTTCTTATTCTTTTCTTCTTCTTTTCTTTCTTCTTCTTCAGAGGGGACTGGGCAGTCTAATGGTTTGGAATCCCTACAGATTTTATTTTTTTCTCCTGCCGTCTGGAGTTTTTTTTTGTTTTTTCTGTCCACCCTGGCCTTCGGACCTTACTCTTATTCTATGTTAATTAATGTTGACTTATTTTATTTTCTTACCGTGTCTTTTATTTTTCTATTCTTCATTATGTAAAGCACTTTGAGCTACTTTTTGTATGAAAATGTGCTATATAAATAAATGTTGTTGTTGTTCTTTTGGCTGCTTCCATTAGGGGTTGTCACAGCCGATTATCTTTTTCCAGATCTTCCTGTCCTCTGTATCTTGCTCTGTTACACCCATCACCTGCATGTCCTATCAACAAACGTTTAGCTTAACTGTTTTTTAAAGTTTCCAAAATGACTGTACAAACAAGCTTGGGACACAAAGCCAAAGATTTCTTAATCAAGAAATCAAGAGACACATCCAAGCAACGTGAAAAGAACAGGGAATTTATTGTGCTTGAACAGTAACATTGCCACTGGTTCATACTGGGCAACTCAAATCTTGTCATGTCATTTTCTAAACCCCTTAATCCAGACCAGAGTTGCAGGAGCCTATCCCAGCTAGCATGGGCCGCTAGCTTTTAGGGTGAACACACAGACTCAGACACCAGGACCAATTTAGCGTTGCCAGTTCACCTAACCTGAAAGTCTTTGGGCAGCGGTAGGAAACCCACACAGACATGGGGAGAACATGCAAGCTCTGCACAGGGAGGACCCAAGAAATGCAGCCTGGTCTACTTACTGTAAGGCAGCAGTGCTACCACTGCACAACCATGCTACTCCATATTCAGGACTTGCTTTGCAAAATAGCATGTCAGTAATGTGTAATGCTAGTGGAACCAGAAGAAAACTATTATAGTAGTTACATACATGTTCAGATTCGCAAAATCTACTCCAAAAAATTTCATATCTAATTTGACAAAATAACATTATAGGTTTGCATGTTCTCCCCATGTCTGCGTGGGTTTCCTCCGGGTGTTCTGGTTTCCTCCCACAGTCCAAAGACATGCAGGCTTAGGTGCATTGGCGATCCTAAATTGTCTCTAGTGTGTGCTTGGTGTGTGGGTGTGTATGTGTGTGTGTATTTTACAGCGATCACCTGACAGGTGTCTGTTTTGAACCCAGAGAGCTCACTGGTAAGAACAAGAGACCTGGGGATTGGAGAGAAAGAGGGAGTGTGTGTGTGTGTGAGAGAGAGAGAGAGAGAGAAAGAGAGAGAGAGAGAGAGATGGCAGGTGCCATTGAGTGCTTGATGGTATTCGACAGATGGCCACGTTTGTCAGCCATCCCACTGGACAAGCCTGTACTGGAGACCTTTGTCGGAAGTCCCAGGGTGACATTAGGAGTTGTTCTTGTTATTTATTTTGGCAATTTGTACTTTCCATTTTGTCTAACCCCACCATTGTGTGTTTACTTTTTAATAAAAGAACAATTTATTTTGTTTGATCATATATCATATAAAGTAATTAGGGTTGCTAGAAGGGAATTCTCTTGTTGAAATTTTGGTTATTAGGCCACATTTACAGGGAAGGAGTTAAAGCCAACACAGGAAGGATCAGAGCATCAGACCAGAAGGGAAATGCGTCTGTTAGGTCTCTGTGAATCAGTTACATTGTCACAACAGAAGATTAACCACCATGACTCCGTCCACTGGTGCACCAAAAATAAGCTTCCCTGTCATCAGAACGGTAATTTGATGACCCCAAATATAACAGGAGTAGATACAACAGAAAAGAGAAGGAGAGAAAAAGGAGGCAGACATGATAGAAAGGAGAATTTAGTGGTGACTGCTGGCAATGCACTTTGAGCTTTAAACTCGAGCTCAGTTCTTCAGTACTGTATATGTAGAACCTTGTTGCTACCACATTTTTTTGTTAAGGTTCGAGTTCACAGAGGCAGAGATGCAAACTATTGCTGACAACAGTCACTAATATGAGGCAGAATAACCAAAATGCCAAAGCAAAGGCAGAAACCAGAAATAACAGTCTTAGCAAAAGCCAAACCAAAAGTCTCTCGATCCTTTTAAATATTACAGATTCTTATGCACAAGTCTTCCCTTTATTAAATAAAGGTCAGACATTCAGTTAAGCGCAGCTTCATCTAACATAATGACAACATGACGATACGCTAAGCTACGTATTCGAATCACATGGCCAGCAGTGAGTGGCATTACAGTGGACAACATGGTGGCAACCCTACATATAAAAGCCCTCAAAATAATTCTTTAATAATAATTATTTACATTTATATAGCACTTTTTTCATTACATAAAGCACTCTCTACACAGGGAGGACCCTGGAAGCAAACCCACAATCTCCTTACTGCAAAGCAGCATCGCCAGCACTGCGCCACCTGCATGGAATGGAAAAAATAACAACAAAATGGCACAATGCTGCCACAAAACATATTGGAATTTAATCATTTACATATATTAATGTTATGCAAAATGAGTTCCTAACAGCCTGGTGGTGCGCTACTATTACACATGACAGAATATAATTGATAATAATAAAATCAAACTAGAAAGTTGGCTTGGGTCATCATGCAGCTTTGAAAACACGATTAGACTGTTATCACCTTCACCACACTCCAAGATGTAGAGAATAACATTTTTGTTTTACTTGTAAAAAAATATGATTTGATTTCAATGCTTCATGGGGATGTATATACAGTATTGTCACACACATGAGTGTGTGGTGTTGAATGGTATTACTTGTATGAGAAAGGCTTTTGGGGCAAAAGCACCACTAACACAGTTTTCATTTCCTTTAGCATTGAGAAGAACAGCCAGGAAGACTTCTGACATCACTTCTACTTTCAGCATCCTTAAACCCCGCCCTTCTACTGCCCCCACTATTTAAAGGCTTGTCCAACAGGCTCATTTCAAACCTAGCTTCAGAAGAGGACACATCTCTCACAGGTGCTCCTCTGTGGCTGCTGTAGGCTGCATACATCAGATGTGACGTTCATCCTCTTCACAATTTCTCAACTTGTCTTTTTCCCCTCCTACAAATAGGACATAAACAGGATGTCCCCTAGAACCCCATTTCTTCTTTTGTTTCTTTCTGATACGAAGGCAAGGGAATGCCAAACAGCCCCAATGGGTGTTTTATTACAAAATACATTGTATACACAAAGACGAACACAAGTCGTCTCTCCGTCAATCACTTCGCCTCTCTCCACCAGACTGCCCTCCTCCAGTTGATTGTTGCCTTCTTTCCTCGCAGCTCCGACTCGGCCTGGACAAGGCAGCACGGTCCCTTTTATTGAGGACCCAAGAGTACCTCTGGTGCCAGGGCTGTTGCCTGTTGGAAGTACTTCCAGGTCACATGGAAGTTCCACATAACAGGGAGTACCTCTCCCTGCAGCAATCTCACGTGGGACTCATAGACCCCAGCAGGGCTGCACTGCTGGACTACAATTACCAGCATTCTCTGCTGGTTCTCGAATAGGCACTGATATCAAGGGCCACTGCCATCTAGCAACTGAATAAACCTCCCCCACAGATAGTACTTCCCTGACCTTTTGTTCTATCCTGGCCAGGGATGGTGCTATACATAGTACCGTTCGGGACACCGGTCCATTTATCTGGGGCTTCCCACTTGGGTAAGGAACCATCTTCTCTATTTATTGGGATGTCCATCAATCTATTTGGGGAGCTTTGTCTGGGTACGACATCCTTTGCTCTCTCAGCCAGGATGCCTTTCTGCCAACTTGGGTCCTCCTGTCTGGGTAAGGGATCTTACCAACTCCTTTCCAGGATGCCTATCCATCGTGTGGGCCACCTGCACTGATTTGTTTACAACTAGGTGTGCAACCTGTCTAAGATGGGCTAAAATTTAAGTAATCAACGTAGACCTCCGTGTTAACGTTTGTAGCACATCACCAATTGGAATGTGTTTTGTAATGGATGTAGTACTAAAATGTATTACTACAAATTGTTTATAATGTTCCATCTTTTGGAATGACAGAGACATAGCAACTAGATGAACACACAGACATGTATTCTTTTATTATATTTACAACTAGAGGGCTTTGCCTCCTGCTCGCTTCGCTCGCCATCCCTGCGCTATATGCCAGCCACTTCATGTCTCTGCCGCTCGTGTATGTGGATTTCACTTTCACCAAACAACAAATCTTTTCATTCTCATGGATACGCCTCTTCATTGGGAAGAAACACTACTTTTCCCTGATGGCAACATGAATTAGAGGATCTACAAGTCTCCGACTTAAAGTTTAAACCTGAACAATATATTCATTCTATTTTCACTGTTCCGCTATTTCACAGAGTAATAATTTCCGCATGTTTGAGCTAATGCGATCTTTACTATCATTTTTTTTGAGACTTTCAAATTTTCGTACTTCCATTATCTCTAACCTGCTCTACATGTGTATCGCGCCAACGTTTTTGAATTCTTTACGACATTCTTTGTCAGCTACTCTTTGTCTTTTATTTCTGGCCCCAGGTTTGGTTAAATTTCTTGGTTCAAAGTCTTGTCTTGCGGGATGTGAAAGTATCTCTCTGAAAAAGTCACGTCTCGTCCCAGGATTTTTTTCATTATAATAGAGAGATATATATGTATTTCTGTAATATACAAAAATGTAGCTCTTCAGCTCTAGTTATGGTGACAACCTGGAACTTTCCTTTAAATTCCAAGTGGACCTAAGTTGTTAACCAAGTTGCAAGAAGTTTAGGGATTTTATGAAAGGATAGTCAAACATAACTAAAATGAAAACAACAAAAGTCAATAGATTGTCAAGTTTTAAGGAAGACTGATAAATTGAAAAGTAATAACAAAGCCAAACCAAAAATGTGCTCAAAATGTAATTTTTCTTATTATGTCACCCTTTTATTTTGCAATAGAATTTCAGTACATCTAATTGCAAGAGGCCTTTCTTACAATGTGGCAGGAGTCAGTTAGTAAGGGCATCAAGAGCACAGCAACCATGCAATTTGATAACTACAAGACACTCAACACGGAGGCACTAATGAAACCTAGAAACACAACGAGGTGGCACCCATGAGAACAAACACACAAAATGGCGACAAATGCTGCAACTTATAATAACAGTAAAAGTGTAAACAAACAAAACAAAACCAAGCATGATTGTATTAAAGCAGCTTGTCCTACTTGTGTTTCTTTTAGAGG
Source organism: Polypterus senegalus (assembly GCF_016835505.1). Classification (NCBI taxonomy): domain Eukaryota; kingdom Metazoa; phylum Chordata; class Cladistia; order Polypteriformes; family Polypteridae; genus Polypterus; species Polypterus senegalus. The sequence continues at coordinate 117,869,879 of NC_053159.1, forward strand.
GATGATCTTTATTGTCCTGATTATATTTTCTTTTTAATTTTTTTTAAACTTAGGTCTTGTATCTTCTTCTTCTGGTATCCCCCTTTGCTTATTTTTTGCCATTCTTATACCTCAGGATTTTTAACCAACTTTTTGACTGCTGTATGTTCACATTCTTTTATATTTTGTTGCTGTTTACTCTCAGTTGGCTTAGTGATCTTATGATCTTTTCACTACTTCTCTCCTTTCGCCTGCAACATTAGCCCCTTTCATACATTTGACCTGGGAAAATTCCTGGTTTAAACTTTATAGGATACTTTCATGAGGAGCAATGGCCAATCATTGCTTATAATTAATTTGTTTCCTTATTATCTGCATGATGCATTCAAATCATAACGTTACATTCAAGATATTACCAGTACTATGGAGGAGAAACTGAAAACCAGTACAACCAAATGCAAAGCACCAAGGATCTGAAGATGTACACTAACGCACTGTTACTGCTCCTGAAAGCTGCTTAAAGCTCAGAGGAGTGCTGTGTGTTCAGCTCCATCAGTAACTGTTCCACTGATACACCAGCTCAGCCATTTTCAATGTGGCTTTAAGGAAAAGTAGTTTCATATTCCAATAATGGTCCAAAATTCAGACATCTTCCAATAAGGTATTATTTGAAAACAAAACAATCAAACAGCTTGCTTCTGTCTCTTATGAAAGGTTCACTCGTATAAGTGTCAGTGATTCATACTTTATGTAAGTAAGCTGTTATGTTTTGTGTACTTTAACCGTTTAAATTTATGGATTTGTTCACACATATACTAACCTGAGAAAATTATACTAGATCTTGACTAGGGAAATAACAGGGTCAACTTTTAAACAAGCCTTCCAACAAGACATTCACCAGGAAACCGTAGAAATAACATGTAGGCTTTTAAATCCTTCTTTAATCAGGGCCACCCATTTATCTCACATTTCACTGCAACCGCACCTTAGTTATGTCTGTCACAAATCCATTAATATTATGGCCATTTGGAAGAAATCGGCTAACAACAAGTTCTACAAGAACCAGGAGATACAAAGCAAGGGTCCGAACTGGGAATCCTAACCTGCCTAATATCAGAAGTCAAAATGACAATCAAAATTTATGTTTAAAATATTTTATCATTTGTCAGCTGACATCACCATTCTGTCATTTGTTTGCCTTTTTTTCCATTTCCACAGGCATTTCACGTGTAGGTTTGCATGACTGACATAATATTGTTTATAGAAATGACCTCCAATTCTAATCACATTATACATGACTTGTGATGACATAACATTGCCACTGCAAATCATTGCAACATGCATAACCTAATGTCCATACATTAAAACATAAAAGAGAAAGACTTCATGTAAAATAAACAATCTTTCAGGTGTCATGAATCGGGGTCTCCATGAATATAAAATGGTGTGAGGCCTCAGAAATGTTCCACTAAAGCTTCACTGGCCACGCCAGGCCTTCACTGACAACCTGGAATAAGCCTCACTCAGTTGGGCCAATACCTACTCAAGTGGCTTGTCTCAGGCTTAGCAGTCCTAAAAGGGATGTTAGCCACAAAATAACCTTGAATGTCTCTAAGTATCTCAAAAGAGGAGTGTATCCGTAAACTTCATCTTGTGCAGAAATGGGGATATGAAAGAACATTCATTAAAAAACAAGATTTAACTGCTAAACACCAAAACAAATAAAGCAAAAGCTTTACAGAGCAAAAAGTGGCATTAAAGGACTTGCCAGAAAGGTAGTCTACAACGAAGAAGTCCCAAAAAGGCAGAACAGAAATCAGTATCATAAGACAGAGCGAAAATAATCAGAAATCCAGAAAATCCAAGTATAAACTGTAATACTCACAACTCCAAATCCAGATCCAACTCACAATCACAAATGATTCCTATTGAACTGTCTTTATAGACCTGGGGCAGGTCCTAAATGGAGATTGACAGATGGCCCTGGCTCTTGGGGAACCAATCACAAAACACAAGGAACATAACACAGACTTCCACAGAGAAACATAATTACAAAAAAATTTAAAATCACAAATATAAAATGAATAACTATTATAAACATATAAATATCACATTCAAATAAACAGATAAGATATAAGAAGAAGCATAAACAAGAAATGGAAAACAGGAACTGGTAGACACATAACACCATGGCAAAGGCTTTTATCTTTGTTGTGCTTCCTTTTGACTTTTGGTTTTGGCACTCTGGTTGTTCTTTTGTTGTCCATCAATCTTAGCTCCAGTTAAGTCCATTCTACTTTACCTTTAAATGCTTGATTAGCATCTCTTCCTCTTGGGATACTTCATGTGATCACAATGAGGCCTCAATGCCCAACTCAACGGCAAATATAGGTGGGTGGTAGTGGGGTATAGTGAAGAATGATAATGTGAGCAGGAAAATATTTGTTAGAATTCGAAATGCATGCCCCCTAACATTTAAATGGAAGGCTGTTAGATACTGAGAAAATGAGGTAGTTGGGGTATGTACATGCATTCAGGATTGGTGCCTGCATTGGATTATTTAAGGTAGGGTTAGACTCTGACTCAAAACAACTCTGACCAGAAAAAACAGGCATGAAAAATAATAGATGGGTATAACGGCACACAAGAAGAAAAGTAAGATTCTCCTTCTGTCCAGGCCTGTAGATCTTCTTCAAAATAACAATAAAAACAACATGTTGCCTATGGGTCTTCAGTTCAGGATCAAAATCTGAGGTATTCAAAAATGCTATGCTATGCTCATCAGGAAGCAACGTGTCACTGCCTGAACCAGGGAGTTGCCTCTGCACTTGCCAGAGGCCAGGACAGGCAAGGTGGGGCCTGTTCGGCCCGTCAGAATTGTCAGATGTTCAGAGATCCTAAACCTGCCCAATAGAATGCCATTGTAACAGGAATAAAATTGAATAAAATAAAAACTTTTTCCTGACAGGAACTAAACAAGCAGGTTGTGTCAGTTCATTATTTTTATCTTTGCATTAAAATATGAACTCTCATTAAAAAAATAAGACAAGAGAGAAGCAGTAACCGCAGCAAAAGCTTGGGCATGGAAGATTTGACGCCACAGAGTATGACTTTTGGATATGTTGAGAAAGGAAGGAGGGCAAGATGTAGCTCAGGTTACTTTCACCAAAGGTGGACAAAACTGACAGTGACTAGTGAACATCTCATAAGAGAGAAAGATCATTTAGGAAACTCCTAAAAAATCCAGAAGATAGCTTTGGGCCCTTTACTGTGCTTAAGATCACTGTGCAATGGAGAAGCTGACTACATTAGATGTTGTTGGAGTGTCTTGGTTAAACTATATCTTCAGAATTAGTCTGAAGGCTGGAATTGTGGTCCAATTCCCAACTTACCTCATAAATCATCCAGGAATTCCAGTGTTTAGGTATTCCAATCAGGAGAAGGTGCAAAGACAATTCTATCTTGAAGTGAAACAAACTCTTTGTTCTTTGAAGATATTTGAAGAGTTGAAGCCTTTTGCATTCATCGTCCACCGTGTGTCATGATGGATTGAAGCAAGTGTATCAAGGTATGGGGCTAATGGTGAATGATATTCAGTCACTAAATTGGTGGAATAAAAGTTGTGCCAAAATTTTTGAGTTATACTGAGTATGTTTAAGATTGTTTTCATGGACATGATATCAAGAAACTCTCTTCATTTTGAGAGTTGCATCACTGCAGTTTCTATTGCCGTCATTTTGGGTCTAATCTGATATTGATATCTGATAGGTACTTAAAGCAGTTCACAGACCTCCAAATCTAGATATATGCATGGTCTTTTCATCTTCTCATGTAAGAGCTGATTGCTTTCCACAGGTTAAGAAAGAGATGTCCACTAAACCTGAGGGTTTAAGTACCTCTATGTCATTTTCATAAGTTTAAGATAGGGGGTATCAAATCGATCAGTGGATTGGTACTGCAGAGGCAGTACTGCGGCAGTTCTTTTGAACCACGGTAGTGAAGTGGAAACTAAATTAACAAACAAAGCTCTCAGTTTACGAATCAATCAAAATACATATTTTCATTTGCGGTGATGACATATGAGTAATGAGCTGAAGAAGGAGAACATAGGCACAAATAATTCAAATCATATTTCTCTGCTGGGTTATATGGGCTTACTCTCCATGATAGGAAATGAGTTTGCAAATCGGGATGTCAGAGTAGCTGTCTTGGATTGAAAGGGCCCAGTTCAGGTGCTTGGAGCATCCAGTTCGTCTGCTCCCAGGGTGTCTTTTTATCGAAATTGTATGGGACATGGATCACTGTCTGGATGAGTTGTATCTGTCAGCTGGCCTGGAAGTACATAGAATTTTCCAGGAACAGCTAGAGCAGAGATGTCAAATGCAGTTCCTGGAGGGCCACAGTGGCAGCAGATTTTTCATTCCAATTACTAATAATAATGGAACATACTAAATTGCCTTCATTTAAATGACTTCCATTATAATTGTTTCATGTCTTTTGTAATGAGCAGCCAAATGAGAATCAAAGCAAGCCAAAAGATAACTGGGCTAACTTAGACCTCATTTACAGCTGTGTCTTTTGTACAATATCTGTCTCAATAAAACCTCTGAAAAGAAAAAAAAATGAAGGCCTGAGAAATACCAATCTGCTTTGATCCACAGAACATTTGGATGGTAATCTCAAGAAAAAGAGAATCAGTTTTGGAAATGACTGATCTGAACTAGCAAGCCATATAATTAAATAATGTATTTATTAACAGATAAATATGAAAATGGCTTGAGGGAAAATGGTCCTTAAAGACTGTCTGAGAACCCTGAGTTAGCTGCTCACTTGCGTTCTGTTTCTTTATTGATTGACTGCCATTTAACAAAAACAGTTAAGCAAGTCAATCATAATTAAGGCATAGTCATTATGTTAGTTTAGCAACATGAACTCCTTACAATTGTGTCTATCTGCTAAATGAAGCTTATTCTCACCTGGACAAAACTGGCAGCACTGTGAGGATTACGTTTTGATTTCTCCAAATGCCTTCAGTACCTCCCAATCATCCTGATTAAGGGGTAAACTCAGAGATATGCATGTGGATGAGCCTATAGTGCCCTGGACAATGAACTATCTCGTTGGCAGACCGCAGTTTGTGAGACTTAAGGACTGTGTCTGTGATGTGGAGGTGAGTAACACTGGACATCACAAGGACAGTCCTGTCTCCTTTCCTCTTCGCTCTGTACACCTCAGACTATAAATATAATGCTAGGTCATGTCACCTGCAGAAATGTTGTGATGATTCTGCACTTATAGGGTGCATACTGTAATAAGGGGGGTGAGACAGAGTATAACAGTCAGGTGGAGAACTTGTATCTTGGGGCAGAAAGAACTGTCTGCAGTTTAACATCAGCAAGTCTAAGGAACTGGTTATTGACTTTCGCCGAACCAAAGAGTATCTGCACTTCATCACTATTCAGGGAGTGGATCTAAAGGTGGTTTATTGATACAAGTACTTGGGGGTTCACATTAATGACAGATTGGACTGGTCATGTAACACAGTGTAACTGTATAATAAATGGCAGGATCTTTTTCCTTAAGAGACTGTGTTCCTTTAATGTGGGTAATGACAACTTTTACATCTTCTATAACTCTGTAATGGCCAGTGTGATTTGTCTAAACTGTGGTGTGCTGGGCTGGTAACATCATTTCATCAGAGGCCCACCAAATCAACAAGCTAATTAAAAGGGCAAGCTCAGTTTATAGGATGCACTCTGGACCCCCTGGAAGTAGCGAAGGAGAGAATAAACAAAACTGAGTGCCATTATGAACAATGCTACACATCATCTCTCTGACACATTAACACTGCTTACTTTCACAAGAAGTGTGTCAAGAAAAAATACTAGTGCTCCTTCATACCAATGGCCAAACACCTACATAATGCCTCACTGGGACCATAACTGCCAAGTTAGAAGTTTTCTTTCTTCTTAATCATTTTGGTTTTATATATATATATATATATATATATATATATATATATATATATATATATATATATATATATATATATATATATATATATATTTAATGAGCTTCTGTAATGACAACCTGCAGGTACTGTGGCCCTCCAGGATATAAGCTTGACACCCCCAGGTTAGAGACTACAGCTTGTGATAAAGATGACATGTACTTGGTTATAATATTCTTAATACTCTATAAGGGGCATAATGCATTTTATTATTTAGTAAGTCCATGTATTTTTGGAGAGACTAATGCAGAATTGAATATTTTCTGAAATGTGTTTGAGATTATATTGAGTTTACAATCCTTCCAGTTTGTGAGGTAGTATTCAAGATGGTGCATGTGCAGTACAAGCCTTCAACTTATTCATGGAAGGGCCACTGACTATATTATACTTGTACTATGTATTTCTATGGTCAAACTATGCAGCACTTCAGTGGTTTCTGCTTTCTGGATGGTTTCATATTAAAAAATGTAAAAACTCTAGCTAATCAAGATGGATATAAATATGTTGAATTCTCTAGCATCCTACATAATACCCTGACTAAATGTGTACATTGATATACTACTGTATGTACTCTGACTTTTTTCACACTGGATGAATTTGATATAATTCTTCTAATGCTAATTCGTGGTTTATCTTATTGCAATCATGCTGGTAATTTTTAATTAGCTTTCAAAATGTTTAGACACATACTGTGTCTTGAAACGTTTCTTGAGAATACCAATACGTAGGCTCTTTGATCATCTGTATTGTTATGTTTTGTCTGCTGTGTCTTGCCTCTCACTGCGCACTCATGTTTCTTCCTGGAAATGCAGAGGATGAAGGCAGGCCTCCGCTGACCACTTCTATCAGGGTAGCTGCAGTTGACTGCTAGGCCCCTCCCATGGTCCGACTGTGACTCTTTTAGCCCTGCCATTACAGCCCAGAATACTGTTAATGTCTTTCCGGTCAATTCACTTAAACATGCATTTTAGATGTCATCTATGCACTACCTGGTATGAAGGTGCAACATTATGTTGTGTTGTCTTGTGAACAAATCTTTTTTTTTTTTTTTTTTTTGACTTTACTTTACAACCCACTTATTTCCTACATGGGAAGAAGATCTCATGCAGGTAACAAATCCACTGTGAACAGAATGCATTGATTACCATTTGTGCCTCTGTCCTCTGCGTTTTTCTAATTATACGCCCCCATCGACAGTTTAATGCAGTTTTTTAATTGTTCTTTTTTTAGACCGCTGGATTTCCACTTTTAACAATTTTTCATCACTTGTGCTGATGCAGCATGCCTTTTCATTCTTTTCATGCACTTTAGGAACTTAATGTGGCATTTCCTCTTGCACTGTAAAACAATGATAAATATATACAGTACACAGTATCTTATAGCTGCATTATGAAGTGTTGGGATCTGTATGTGTACTACAACAAATGTTGAAATATGGTGAAGTCCAGGTGCCATGCAGCAGCAAAGATGACCTACAGACAGTATCTGTGTCCATGAACTGAATGGAGGATCGAAGCGGTACCCGCAGTGACTGTGGCAGCAGACCGGAAAGCCAGGGCGGTGCCCGCAGACATTGCGGGAATCGGCCGAACAAGCAGGGCGGCGCCCACAGACAGTTTTCTTCTTGTCGGACAACCCTAAAGCTGGCCGCTGGGAATTGTGCAGTCGGTCAGACCAACCGCCTCCTCCTCCAACGGTGCCCCTTAGCCTTGCTAAGTAACACGTTTCTAAGACACGAGCCGCCAGCAATGTGGCGCAACTTAAAGCTCACAAACAGCTGAGCTGTCAGGCAACCACGAGACTTCCCACGGACAAGCCGGAAATGACGTAAAAGAACGCCAAATTAGGCATGCTTCCGCCGACGCAAAAGCCTTTGTCAGGCGAAGACTTTAAAGGTGCAGGCAAATCGCCTCTCGTAGAGTAAGTACAGCAAATGTCCCCAAATGACTTTGCTATTAAAAATTAATTGGAAGTTTGCTGTGGTGTCAGTTAATGAGCTGTACAAATATACACGATTAAATAACGAATTTATCCATCTCCTAGGCTCATGCGACACTGTCAAAAACTTATGCATCCACCCGTCCATTATCCAACCCGCTATATCCTAACTACAGGGTCACGGGGGTCCGCTGGAGCCAATCCCAGCCAACACAGGGCGCAAGGCAGGAAACAAACCCTGGGCAGGGCGCCAACCCACCGCAGCAAAAGCTTATCCGTGCAATGAAATGATTTTCCAGTCACGCAGAACGGGTTGCCAGTCCACACCCATACTTAGTCACACAAGGCCAGTTCACAGCTGACATTGAAATTAACACATGCACCTTTAAAAACCTCCACGCTAACCACTGCTTCATCGTGCGGCCCCATCCAAAACAATATATAATTTTGTTTCCTCAATATTTATTGTTTCTTCTGCTGAAGATCACAAAAGGCAAATACTTAAGATGAAAGATTCAATTTTAGAAAATGAATGAATTGATTTTTATATAGGGAGTTGACCATTAATAACTCAACACAGTACACAGCTGCAAATGTAATGTATAGTCATATGAAAAAGTTTGGGAAACCCTCGTAATTCTTTGGATTTTTGTTTATCATTGGCTGAGCTTTCAAAGTAGCAACTTCCATTTAATATATGACATGCCTTATGGAAACAGTAGTATTTCAGCAGTGACATTAAGCTTATTGGATTAACAGAAAATATGCAATATGCATCATAACAAAATTAGACAGGTGCATACATTTGGGCACCCCAACAGAGATATCATATCAATACTTAGTTGAGCCTCCTTTTGCAAATATAACAGCCTCTAGACACCTCCTATAGCCTTTGATGAGTGTCTGGATTCTGGATGGATGTATTTTTGACCATTCTTCCATACAAAATCTCTCCAATTCAGTTAAATGTGATGGCTGTCAAGCATGGACAGCCTGCTTCAAATCATCCCATAGATTTTCGATGATATTTAAGTCAGGGGACTGTGACGGCCATTCCAGAACATTGCACTTCTCCCTCTGCATGAATGCCTTTGTAGATTTCGAACTGTGTTTTGGGTCATTGTTTTGTTGGAATATCCAACCCCTGTGTAATTCAACTTTGTGACTGATGCTTGAACATTATCCTGAAGAATTTGTTTATATTGGGTTGAATTCATCCGACCCTCGACTTTAACAAGGGCCCCAGTCCCTGAACTAGCCACACAGCCCCACAGCATGATGGAACCTCCACCAAATCTGACGGTACGTAGCAGGTGTTTTTCTTGGAATGTGGTGTTCTTCTTCCGCCATGCAAGAGATTTCTGTTATGAAAAAATAACTCAATTTTTGTCTCATCAGTCCAAAGCACTTTGTTACAAAATGAATCTGGCTTGTCTAAGTGAGCATTTGCATACAACAAGCATGTGGCATTAGTGCAGAAAGGGCTTCTTTCTCATCACCCTGCCATACAGATGTTCTTTGTGCAAATTGCGCCTATTATAGAACGATGTACAGATACACCATCTACAGCAAGATGTTCTTGCAGGCCTTTGGAGGTGATCTGTGGGCTGTCTGTAACCATTTTCACAATCCTGCGCATATGCCACTCCTGTATTTTTCTTGGCCTGCCAGACTTGGGTTTAACAGCAACTGTGCCTGTGGCCTTCCATTCCCTGATTACATCCCTGAGAGGGGTTCCCAAACATTTTCATATGACTGTAGTATTCTGTGAAACACAGAATATAGATATTCTAATTAATCAATTCCTTTTCTCAATTCACTGTGTTCTCAAAGTCAATATTTGGCTTAGTAACATCCAATTACTATGATTACCACTAATCGCATGAAACTTGGAAACCTTTTCAGAGTAGGCCAGGCTAAACCATTAGTGTTTAGCCTTCTTTAAAATGCAAAGGATGATAGGACATCCATTACTTGCTTCAGCAGGTAGATCATTCCAGTGATTGGGTAAAAAGTAGTACTTTATGAAGTGACCTGGAAGGAGATAAAAGTAGAGAACGATGTCTTCATTAGTTTGGTCCTTCCTAGTACTAATCTTGGGGGGAGCCCTGCAGTGACAAACTTTCTTTCCAAGTTTACAATTATGTCTGAATTCAGTTACTTTAATTAATTTAACTTGTCATCAAGGAGGCAGTACATGTCTCAGCCCCATGATGTGTAAGGTTTTGTCCCAACAGATTTTAAGATTTAGCTGCTTATTCTCACATTCAATTAAAATCCATGTTTGATTAGTTACCATTTTTCTGTTTTCATTCTTTAAAGAGAAATGCAAAACAGTGTATCATTTTCTTTTATAGAAATGTAGAAAGTTTTTGTACACATGCCATTTCCTTTAATGTGATTCTCTTTGTCCATGGCATTCTTTTCAGTGCAATTTTTTCTATAGTATATGCTAATTTAATTCTGAACAAATACTGTATTGATAATTAAATATGAGAAGAACAGACTTATATGCACATGTTAGTAAATTCTGCTTAGAAAGAGCTGTTGCTTTGTCACCTCAGTGCTAAATTGCAAGCTTAAAATTCTGTAACCACTTAAAACCAAGGCCGAAAGTAGTTTAATTAAAATGGATACCCTGTTAAAATCAAAAACGAGTTGGAATGAAAAGCTTGTACTCACTAGGGCCTCAGAATCAAAACAGAGAATCCCTTGCAAAAAGCGTAACGTGTTGTACAATAAACCATTAGGCTTTTAGTTCATACTCTGAATCTGACCCACTTGTGACTCTGAGCAAACTTCTAAACCATGTTGTGCTCCTATTTTAATAAAATACAGTGGTGTGAAAAACTATTTGCCCCTTCCTGATTTCTTATTCTTTTGCATGTTTGTCACACAAAATGTTTCTGATCATCAAACACATTTAACCATTAGTCAAATATAACAAAAGTAAACACAAAATGCAGTTTTTAAATGATGTTTTTTATTATTTAGGGAGAAAAAATCCAAACCTACATGGCCCTGTGTGAAAAGTAATTGCCCCCTGAACCTAATAACTGGTTGGGCCACCCTTAGCAGCAATAACTGCAATCAAGCGTTTGCGCCAACTAGCAATGAGTCTTTTACAGCGCTCTGGAGGAATTTTGGCCCACTCATCTTTGCAGAATTGTTGTAATTCAGCTTTATTTGAGGGTTTTTTTAGCATGAACTGCCTTTTTAAGGTCATGCCATAGCATCTCAATTGGATTCAGGTCAGGACTTTGACTAGGCCACTCCAAAGTCTTCATTTTGTTTTTCTTCAGCCATTCAGAGGTGGATTTACTGGTGTGTTTTGGGTCATTGTCCTGTTGCAGCACCCAAGATCACTTCAACGTGAGTTGACGAACAGATGGCCGGACATTCTCCTTCAGGATTTTTTGGTAGACAGTAGAATTCATGGTTCCATCTATCACAGCAAGTCTTCCAGGTCCTGAAGCAGCAAAACAACCCCAGACCATCACACTACCACCACCATATTTTACTGTTGGTATGATGTTCTTTTCTGAAATGCTGTGTTCCTTTTACGCCAGATGTAACGGGACATTTGCCTTCCAAAAAGTTCAACTATTGTCTCATCAGTCCACAAAGTATTTTCCCAAAAGTCTTGGCAATCATTGAGATGTTTCTTAGCAAAATTGAGACGAGCCCTAATGTTCTTTTTGCTTAACAGTGGTTTGCGTCTTGGAAATCTGCCATGCAGGCCGATTTTGCCCAGTCTTTTTCTTATGGTGGAGTCGTGAACACTGACCTTAATTGAGGCAAGTGAGGCCTGCAGTTCTTTAGACGTTGTCCTGGGGTCTTTTGTGACCTCTCGGATGAGTCGTCTCTGCGCTCTTGGGGTAATTTTGGTCGGCCGGCCACTCCTGGGAAGGTTCACCACTGTTCCATGTTTTTGCCATTTGTGGATAATGGCTCTCACTGTGGTTCGCTGGAGTCCCAAAGCTTTAGAAATGGCTTTATAACCTTTACCAGACTGATAGATCTCAATTACTTCTGTTCTCATTTGTTCCTGAATTTCTTTGGATCTTGGCATGATGTCTAGCTTTTGAGGTGCTTTTGGCCTACTTCTCTGTGTCAGGCAGCTCCTATTTAAGTGATTTCTTGATTGAAACAGGTGTGGCAGTAATCAGGCCTGGGGGTGGCTACGGAAATTGAACTCAGGTGTGATACACCACAGTTAGGTTATTTTTAACAAGGGGCAATTACTTTTCACACAGGGCCATGTAGGTTTGGATTTTTTTCTCCCTAAATAATAAAAACCATCATTTTAAAAACTGCATTTTGTGTTTACTCGTGTTATATTTGACTAATGGTTAAATGTGTTTGATGATCAGAAACATTTTGGGTGACAAACATGCAAAAGAATAAGAAATCAGGAAGGGGGCAAATAGTTTTTCACACCACTGTATATGTAAACCATTATGCTACAATATATCGAAAAAAGAAAAAAAAACACATACCGCAGTTGGGGTGCGATTTGAACCCAGGAGCTATGAGAAATGCAGAAATGCATATACTACCACTCACAATTCATGCTCACCCCAAGCCAGTATAGACTCACCATTTAACCAAGCATGACTTTTAAATCTGGGCTGTAAGCACTGCCGACCCACTACTACGGAATCTCAGGTTCAAATACCACCCTAGCCTTATCTTTGAGTTTGCAGGTTGTCTCAGTGTCTCTCTGGATTCTTCCTCTGTATTTAAAGATATATGTCAGGTGATATGGAACTACTGTATTAATCTAGTGTGATTGTGTAAGTGAATTTGTCATATTCAGTGAACCAGTGCACTGACCTGAATTTCTTCCTGCCTTGTACTCAGTGGCATTAGGATAAGCTGATTGGAAAATGATTGCATAGATGAAGATTTCTTTTTCCTCCTTGGAATTTACTGTACCGATTTAGAGTGATTTTAATTTAGGGTTCTTTAGACAGTTCAATTAGCATTAGGCCTAATATCAGTGCATTGAGGCAACCGAAGACGTTATTTTAAGAGGAAGCACACAGTCTGAAGAAATGTTGCTCAGTACTCATGAATACATGAGTGTGACCACCTTCATTCTGTGGTTTGAAGGCCTGCAATTTCTAATCTTCAAAGCACACAATAATCTTGTCATTTGTTACACATTCTGTTTAAGTTGAGGCAAGCGTATCCTTGAAAGAGTATGCTTACCAAGGCCATCAGTAATAAAATAAAAAACTGCAATGGATATAAGAAAAAAGAAATGAAAAAAAATTGGGTTCTATTATTATTGATAGTATTATTTGGCAAAACTATTTATCCAACAAGACTTAGAAAATCAAGATACATCCTCTATTAGAGTTTCTATTTTTCTTTCAAGAAAGGGCAATTTACTTAAGTTTAATTATTTTCAACATTGAATTTCTTATTTAAAAATTCTGCCTTGAAAGTTTTCTCTCAATGTGTAAGATATTCATTTCTATGGTATATTAATTCAGCTTTTTTTACATTTTACATGTTCAAAAGCTTAAAGAGTAAAGAGTAAAAATGTAAATTATAAGTGCAATTAGGTCATGGATTTAATTTAATGATAATTATTTTTATTGGGGGATAAAAAAACTATACAGGAACAAAGGTAATTTAGCTTTTGTCAGCTTACACAGTTACAGTAAGTCCTGATTTTGTACTTGTGGTTATCACAGAAATGAAGGAAAGGAACATAACTTCACTTGTTGCAAGAAAAAAAAATTCCCAGTCAAATCTATGTAACTGAAGTCAAACCTCTTCTTCCAAAGTGTACCAATAGTGATTTCCACAAACTGGCAGTTCCTTCAATTTCTCCGTCTTGGATCTGACTTTGTTGGCATCATCCCGCTGTTTTTTGCATGTCCTGAAAGCAAATCATCTAGCGGTTTGTGTTGCTTGTGATATTAGAAATGTAACCAGATTCATCAGCTCTGGTTATCCCTCATTCCAAGCTATATAGATTAAAATTCTACAACTTTCACCCATTTGATTCAGGGATCTTCCATGATCTACATTTGAACACTTTCAAAGTTAGCAATGAATTTCCTTTGAAGTGTTCAAATAAACAGCACAATTTTTCAACTGTATTTTTCCCTACAGATTTTATTTTTTCTCCAGCCGTCTGGAGTTTTTTTGTTTTTTCTGTCCCCCCTGGCCATTGAACCTTACTCTTATTCGATGTTAATTAATGTTGATTTATTTTGTTTTCTTATTGTGTCTTTTATTTTTCTATTCTTTATTATGTAAAGCACTTTGAGCTGCTGTTTGTATGAAAATGTGCTACATAAATAAATGTTGTTGTTGTTCAACATTGCATTGTGCAAGAGCAGCACATCCCTCAAAGCAAGGATTAGTTGTGAGAAAACCATGTGGATGGTTTTTCAGAATTAGTAGTCTACACTACAGTCTTAAATTACATTTTCATTGCAGTTTAGTAATTCACTTGCCCTTTCATTTGTGTGTGTCATGTGACTACATTAACAGAATAGTTTCAGATTTACAGTGAAGGTCTCTATGGTAAAACTGCCATCATCTTGTGTGATTCTGTGAATTCCCACACTGTGTTGAATCTCCATTTCTATTTCCTGCAAGATACTATACAGTATGTGTGAGCCATTGGTCTGGAAAGTGCATTTAGAGTCACGTTTTTGAGCCCATAAATAAAATAATCTGTGCATTTCATTAGTGCTGTATGGTGAACTGCCTTTTGTTAATTTCACCATGGTGTTGTTGGGAGACCAACAGCACATCAAGTCTCTCTATTATAATAAAAAATCTTTAGAAGAGAGACGAGACGTGACTTTCTCAGAGAGACTCTTTCACGTCCCGTGAGTAGAAACTTTGTGCCAAGATATTTAACCATGGCAGGGGCTGAAAATAAAAGGCAGAGTAGATGACAAAGTAGAACGTCGTAAAGAACTCAAAAACGTTGGCGCGGTACACATGCAGAGGAGGTCAAAGATAATGGAAGTGCAAAAATTCGAAAGTCTCAAAAAAAGGATAGTACAGATCACATTAGCGCAAACAAATGGAAATTATTACTTGGTGAAATAACAGTACAGCGAAAAGAGATCGAATATACTGTTCATATTTAAACTTTAAGTCATACACTTGTAGATCATCTAATTCGTGTTGCCATCAGGGGAAAGTAGTGTTTCTTCCCAATGAAGAGGCGTATCTGCGAAAATGAAAAGATTAGTTGATTGGTGAAAGTGAAATCCTGCGCAAGAAAATTTCAAGCCCCGCAAGACAAGACTTTATACAAAGAGATTTGGAAAAGTCCTGCCCACATCTAAAACATTTACAACCATGCACACGGTTCAATCATTTCCCATTTGTGTGAATACTATTGTCAGACACAGTTCTTGTAGAGAGAAAGAAACGATATTTACTCACAGGCAGTTATACGTTGCATTGTCACAATGTAATTCCAAACATGGAATCAAAATTCAGTGCAATACTGACAAAAATGTAAAAGCGAAAAGAGATCGAATATATGGACATAGGTGATATGGCAGAAGTGGTCCAGATTTAATTATGCAGATACAGATCTACTGGATGACTTTGATTTATGCGGGGACGATTCCAGTTCGGCTCGAAGATGATTCTTCATGTCGTCAGTTCAACACTTCTGGATGGTCTGGGATTTTTTCGGGTGATTTTCTATGTAATAAACTTAGTAAGTTATAGCGTAATGAAAATTGCATAATTAAATCTGGACCACCCTATATGTATGTATTGTTTAGCTTTAAACTTTAAGACTGAGACTTGTAGATCATCTAATTCGTAATATAGTATTTCTTTCCAACGAAGAGGTCTATACACAAGAATTAAAAGATTTGGTGTTTGGTGAAAGTGAAATCCACATATGCGAGCGGCAGAGATGCAAAGTGGCTGGTGCGTAGTGCAGGCAAGGGGGGTTGGAAAGCAAAGCGAGCAGGGGGCAAAGCTCCCTAGTAACAATATATTAACAAAGTCCTGCTGGCATGCTGATTGGCACACAAAAGTCTTTAGCCAGTTGATTTCCACATTCTTTGCTTTAGTAGTACTTTGGTGTACTGAACTTCAAAATCTTTTCTGAACTCATCAAAGTAACTAAACTGTCCATGTTGGTGCAATTTTGGAGCTGCTTGGCATAACGGTTATTGTACGTGCAAATGCCTGAATGCAGCACGAGCTGCTCTGCCAGTTGACTTTTTCTGTTACTTTTTTCAGAGATCTTGATGGTTTAGTTTGTGCAATAAATCACAAGACTACAAAGTAATACTTTCCAGGAAGCCACTCTTTGGTGGTTATTTGTAATCCAGTGCCTGTTGCTCATCACACAATGCATGTTTGTTTTATCTTGCGATTTTTATAATCCTCTATTTGTAACAGTGGAAGGATGTTGGTGTAGTGGGGAATGCTGCTCTGTCATATCTCATGAACATGGGATTGATTCCCAGCCTGGACGGCCAGTGTGAAGTTTGCACAAACTGCCAGTTTCCACAGTGAACTACAGTTTTCTCCCACCTCCTGACAATGTGAATGTAGGTAAGGGAATGACAGTAAATCAGCCCTGCAGTAGACTAGCTAACATTGGTTTCTTCCTTGGATCTCTTTGCAGTCAAGATAAACTGTACTCTCTGCAGAGATGGACTGGAATCTAAAATTGGCCCTGGACTTTTATCCAAATTGGGCCTATACAAGCGGTTGGACACCATACATCTTTACACATCCTAAAGTTCATATACATTGTGGTGTACAGCCCAGACACAGACAGGTAGACATGTTGGTTCACCACACACGTTTATTTACAACACTATTTTACAAGTGGTAAAGTGCACAAACCCAGTGCCGCAGCATCAATCACCCCTTGAAGTCCTGGCCGCACAACATTGCCTTGCTCAGTCCTCAGACCGCCTCCACTCCTCTCCTCCGAGCTCCGTCCACTTCCACCCAACTCTCGCTATCGACTGGAGGGAGGCGGCCCCTTATATGCACGCACGGATGGACTCCAGGTGCTTCCTGAGGAGCCTCCGCCGACACCCCCCCGTGTGGCGGAGGCACCAGCGGTGTAGCCAGAAGTCCTCCGGGTGTCTCTGCTCCTCTTCCCCCCAGCACTTCCTGGTGTGGCGGAAGTGCTGAGGTCCAGGGCTCTCAAGGCATTGGGGCACCCCCGGCAAGTACAACCATGCAATTGGACAGTTGCACAGAGGATGTTGTGTGTGTGTCATGGACATCTCTCACTCTTACAGTATGTGGTCCAATAGCAAGGCCCACAGAGAGAGCAGCCAACTGGGGAATGTCCTAGTAGTCCTAATTGACAGTCCATCCCTGACATCCTGAGTGCGCTTTAATTGAAAAAATGAGTTCACCAAATGGATGAATGAAGGAGTGTGCAACAATAATTTTTTATGACATTCATCTAGTAAAGTTTAGCTATAACATGACCGACAGTGTGATTTCTCAGTGGCATTGCACAACATGCAGCATCAGTTGAAGCCTCAATTCACCCCAGCCATCAGTGACATTATATATATATTATATTATAATCCAGACATTAACTGTGCAAAATGAACCACCTTAGGTTACCTTGTGATAGGGGATGTTGTGTTCAGATGCACATCTCAGTCTTGCACCATGTGCTGAACCTAATTGTAGTAGACAGAATGATAATAAAAAGATATTGAAATGTTTAAAATCGGCATTCACTCAAAGCATTTTTAAAACAAGACCTTCATGAATTTCAGACATTTTTACAAAACATATTATTTTATGGGTAAAACAAGATCTGTGTCAGATGTAAAACACTGTGTGTATGTAACGATAAAGTAAAAAGTCTCTTAAGAAAAATCAGTCATGATTGTTTTGCCACTGAGGAAATGTGGTGCTTGACAAAGAACAAAGTGTTCAGAACATCCTTTAGTCAGAAGGTAAGGACATTTATTGTAGATTTATCTCAGTCAGAATATTCAGCGTGTGTACGTACACACACACACACATACACACACACACACACCATATGACAACTCACATTAAAGCCCTGAATGCACTATCCACCCACCTCCCCCACCCCCTCCTGTGATGTCATGCTGACGCTCTCCGGTATTTTCAGCTGATTGCTGGCCCTTGCTGAGCTGATGCAGCTCTGTGCCTGAAATAGTTGCTCACTTTCCATCTATAGCAATGCCTGCTCTCATCAGCATGTGGAACTTTAGATAACGCAAAGGGCCCCTCTTTGCAAGAGATGGGGAGGTCGGGTTTGATTCAACACAAGGAAGAAGCTTATAATCACCCAGTCATTGAGAGCAATGTGACATCTTTCTTTTTAATGGGGGGGGGGGTTTGGTAAAATTAGAAAACTAGGATCATTTTGTAGTACAGAATAGGGTGAGAGCCTCATAGCATATATTAAGATGAAGGAGTTTGCAATACCCGTTTAACCTGCCATGCAAAAAGATTAGTCTGTACACAAGAAAATGGCACAAAAGGAAGACCTGATTGGAAAAGAACAGAAAAACACAGAAGTTATATAACTGCAGGCTGGTCAGATATGTCCTACAGTTGTACTTGAAAGTTTGTGAACCCTTTAGAATTTTCTGTATTTCTGCATAAATATGACCTAAAACATCATCAGATTTTCACTCAAGTCCTAAAAGTAGATAAAGAGAAACGAGTTAAACAAATGAGACAAAAATATTATACTTGGTCATTTATTTATTAAGGAAAATGATTGAATATTACATATTTGTGAGTGGCAAAAGTATGTGAACCTCTAGGATTAGCAGTTAGTTTGAAGGTGAAATTCGAGTCGGGTGTTTTCAATCAATGGGATGACAATCAGGTGTGAGTGGGCACCCTGTGTTATTTAAAGAACAGGGATCTATCAAAGTCTACTCTTCACAACACATGTTTATTATATTTATGTTAATTTAAGTTATATTATTGTTTTTCAAGTCAGATTCACTTTTACAGTACAGAACAAATAAACTAAACAGTGGTAAGTCTGGAGATGAGCTGGGACTGCCATTAACCAACCATTAAATGAAAGCACAGTGACAAATAAATACATTACATGCACTGGAAGTCTGCAGGTTTGTGTCCTGGGGTGGAGTGGCAGGTGGGTTTCCTTAAATAAAAGCCCTTTCAATAAGTAAAGTCAATTTACAATTTTAGTGCAGATTGTTCATTAATTTGTTTTCAGTAATGGCTTGTTCTGATACAAGGTTACAGTGGGCCAGAGTCTTTCATAATATCTTATCACAAATTGTTGTTTATTTTCAAAAACAGTTAGAACCTATCAGCATTGGGAGCAAGTGACAAACCAGTACTTCACAGAGAAAAACCATTAAGTTGCCACTCTCCCAAACCTGGACATCTTTTCAATATGACAGGAAACATATATGGACAACATACTAACTTTATGCTGTTTGTGTACAATCTGAGCTTTGAACCCATAATGCTGTGAATATCCTGGCCTAAACAAGGCTAAGCACTGTGCCACTCTGCTACCATAATGAAAATTAATTTATCCATTTGTGTAATTATTAAGAATGTTAAGGAAGGTGTTTAATAAAACACAAAATTCTTCACATCAAAACCATGATGTTGTTTGCCTCACACCAAACAGTTCTGGCAGCAAGGCCATTCATCTAGATCACAATGAAAGCCATCCACCCCACTGACTCTTCAAGGCAGCTTCAGTAGTTTTTTTTTTCTTATTTTACAGATTCTTAGGATTGTTTTCCTACTGAAAGATGAAATATTAACCTCAGACATAGCCTAGCAGCTGTCAGCACGAACAAGATTGTGATCAATAGCGAATAATGAATCCTAGATGGTTTTGAGGGGGTTATGTTGTGCAGCAAAGGCTAGGAACCTCATTTTAAATTAAGAAAACAAACTACAGTACAGTATATTGTTACTGTGTGTATAGTACAGTATTCTTTTGTATTTTTTCCTTTTTTTTAATACATTAGCATGTGTGCATGCTTACATGTCCATTATGAATCACATTTGCAGAAATAAAGATTACTGGGATTAGTATGATTTTATTTAATGTCACTTTTAGTTTATTGAATAGTATGATGTCTACAATATTCAGTGCTAACCCTCAATCCATCAAATGTTTTTGTGAATTAATATGTTCATTTATTTATTTGGTGGAAGTTTATATTTAGTGATTTAATGATATTAAGTGCATGAGGACAAAATGAGGGAAACAGACAGGCCGTAAATCACAGTACTGAAAATATTCCAATGTTACCTGGAAAAAAGCATTTCACGAAGCAGAAATCCCAAGTAAAAATGCATTAAAGTCTCAAATGCAATGAGAATGACTAATGGTTGAAATTACAAGAAGTTACATAAGAGCTGCTTTAGGTTAAGTCACCCAATCACATAATCACACAAGTCCAGAAAGTGTACCCAGTAATGGACTGCCGCCTTGTTGAAGGTTTTTTCCAGCCTTGATCCTGATGCCACAAAGGTACGACTGAACAGAACTATGCCAAGCCACAATTGTTAAATAAATTAGAAGGAAGTCATTTTAAAAATGAAACATATATCAACATAGGGGTAATTTGTCACAACTGTGGAGCCAGGGCAGTGAAGCGGCTACATTTGGCTTCCATTTCTATCCAAAGCATCTTTCAACTTTGGAACACATTATAACTGTTTACAACTAGAACACATCTGTAATGAGTTAAAGGTTTATTGTTTTGCTCAGGTTCACAGGCAAGTCCAGTACCTTAGCCATTACGTCATATACTAAAGTCACCAGCTGCTAAAAGGCAACTGTATATACCTTATGAGTATAGTAAGTATGGTTTTTCCATGGTCTGGAAGTTCATAATATTGTCCAGTATACTAGCACCATTATTTTACACCCATTATGGGCGGTATATGTTAGCCAGTGATTAGAGAGTACAATGAATTAACTTGCAAAGTAAATGGAAGGTTATAAACCAAGAGGGCTGCTTCATTCTGTGAGAAAGTGTCTCTTGTCACAATGTAAGACTCCAGGCTGGAGGAAGTTGTGAAAGTGCAACCACAAGATGAACAGTGCTTGAAATAGGAACTGCACTGAGCGTGTGGTTACATAGAATAATTGACACCCACATGAGGATTGAAAATAAATGTCCTCTTCCTAATGGTACATGTGTGTGTCAGGAGCATGTTAGTTGTTATTCTGATATTTTGCTAGTTAAATTTCTTAGTTACAGCAGCCAGTTAACAAAAACTGAATGGAGTACACTCAAGATGAAACAGTTGAACAACAAACAAAAATAATAAAAGTCATATATTGCAATTGCAAAATAATATTCTCAAATAAAAAAATATTTAGTGACTGTTCACCATGGCAGAATTGATCTTGTGCAGAAGGAAATCAATATGTTGGCCAAGGCGCCATACAAATGGTATGAGGCATTGTTGATAACAGTCAACATTTGTCTTTTGCTGGTGAGTCCACTGCCCAGATCAGAGCCATTTCTTCCTGATAAAGTCTGCTGGTAGCCCTTGTTCTCATGCCGTTGTTTCGATGTACATTATCTCTTTATAAAAGAGTATACATGCACCCACAGACTGGTAGAATATATGCAGAAATGTAGCAATCAACACTGTGTCACTGTATCACACACATTATCTCTCTATTATAAGAAAAAATCTTGGAAGGAGGCAAGACGTGATTATCCCAGAGACACTTTAACGTCCCGTGAGACAAGGCAAGGAGACAAATGGACAGCTGCTGTTCAAAGCGCTGCACGACATGCAGATGATGCAGCACGGCGGCAGCAGCAGCAGCAACTAATCGAGCAAAGAGGAGGTAAAAAAAATGTATTTGTTTCCCATTGTATTACAGTTTAAGAGGGGGTTTTAGAGGATCTGCGCATCTGCTTAGCGTGTGTTCAGCCCCCTTCTTCACAACACGAGCGGGAGAGATGCGAAGTGCCTGGCGCATAGCGCAGCCCGGGGTAGATGAGCGAGTGAAGCCTCCTAGTGAAGTAATTATAATTCGTTTCTTACTACAAACTAAACAAATATGTTAATATAGGCCAAATAAATTGACTAGTTGACTAAAAAAAACAAGGTCACATTTTAGTAAGTATAAGGTTCAAAGTTAAGTGTAATTACATGAAACCGATCGTGGGCAAAAATACTGATTTTTAATTTTATAGAGAGGAAATCGTTTTTTAGCTTCTGACCCTCTCTAAACAGGCATAGAAACAATGCGAGAGAATGCATTCTAATACTATTTAACATTTTGGCCTTTATTATTATGCAGAAGATGACTACTGGCAAAAAGAAAATAGTTTAATTTGTGATTTTCTATAATTACTGTATAGACACAATGTACATTTTGGATATAATTCATTTATATTACATACAGCTGAAGATTGGAAGAATTCACTGTGGTTACCGTTTTGTGTTATCATATGATAGATAGATAGATAGATAGATAGATAGATAGATAGATAGATAGATAGATAGATAGATAGATAGATAGATAGATAGATAGATAGATAGATAGATAGATAGATAGATACTTTATTAATCCCAAGGGGAAATTCACATAATCCAGCAGCAATATACTGATACAATAAAAGTCAGAAACAAATGCTATTTAGCTAAAAGGAACGTCAAGCAATGAATGGCGGGCCAAGGGACAGAAGTCTGATTTAGCATTTCTGTATGGTTGAGGGCATATACCCTCATAGTCATAAGGTCTGTTGTTTACAGGAACACAGAGAGTCAGCAGCTGCATCCTATTTATACCCACCTGCTTAACAGAAGAGAATGTCTCCAATTTGCTAGGGATGCCCATAGTCCTGCCTTGACAATCACAGTGAAAAAGGCTGTAATTCAAATGGCAAGTGAAGTGAGCATGGCATTTGGAAGTGGCAAGGGTCACAGTAAAGGCAACGTTGAACATGACAGTAACATACGTTGTGATGGATGGCAGAAGCAGAGCAGATAAACTATAAACAAAGACTGGTGCACAACAGACCACCCCAACGTTGTGTTATTTTATAACAGCCTTTTGGTTGTGAACATCCAGTTAATCTTGAAGAAGATTCCATTAACCTGCTTACAGGAAATGCTCTTTATTATAGCTTTAGTATTTACAGATTGCTTCTACAGTATTTTCACACAATATTAATGACTCAACTAGTCAGAAGAATTGTGTAGTTCATTAAAGAGACTATAGAAGCTGAAGTGGCAAGTTAATAACCACTCTGTAAGCCAACTGAATACTACTGAGCTGGCATAATCGCCAGTCACAATGCACTATGCTTGCAAGAGAAATTCACAAGAGCCGAAAGCCAGCAAGTGGGAACTACACAACGCTCAGGGCTTGAAGCACATTTACTGTGACATTGATGGGCTATTCAAAAAATAAATAAAAAAAATCAGCAGACTTTGCCAGAATAGCATGTGCAATTACACTGTCATGCAACTTGACAGATATTTTCCAAAAGTATTATTCCTTAATATGTAGTGTGGTTTAGGTTGACAAAGTGACAGCTGTTAATGCTGTTGCTTTACAGCTACAAGAGACTGGACTTGAGTTCTTGCTTGATCACTTTCTGTGTGGGGATTGTGTGTTTTTTCCCATGTCTCTGTGGGTTTTGCTTTTACATCCCAAAGTTGTATGTATTAGATTAATTGGTAGCTGTGAATTTGACCAGCATGACTGTGGGTGGTTGTGTACCACAGAGTGCCCCACAATAGACACCCCATAAAATGTTGGCTTTAAGTTTGTACCCTTTAATGCCAGAATTATGTCTGGCTCCTGTGACTCAAAGATAGATTAGATGGGCTCAGTAAATGGATGGATGGATGGAAATGTACTGTTATTGTATACACCCTCACACCCCACTATACATGCAGCCATGTGAAAAAGTAAGTACACCCTATAAAATGTATTTTCGTTGTTAACATTATGGACAGTTTACGATTTCATCTTAATTAAATACAATTTTTAGATAAGAGTGATGTAATTGGGGAAAAAAATCAATGAAAATTTGACGTTGAGACAATTTATTCATGAAAAATGAACAGATATACCATCTCCATCTGTGGAAAAAGTAAGTACACCCATGACAGAAACAACTTCAAGTAGGCCTTTTCTAAACCTGTCTACCAGTCACTGACATCATCCTCCATACAGAATTATTTCCGCTGTGAAATGTTTAAGGGGTGTTTTGCATGCACAGCCCATTTCAAATCCCTCCCACAGCATCATGATGGTATTTTAGATCTGGGCCTTGACTTGGACATTCCAGAACCCTCCCTTTTTTCTTTTCAACAATTCATTGGTGGGTTTACTGGTATGTTTAGTGTCACTGTCATGTTGCATGGTCTCAAATTATCCTTGAGCACCCTTTGATATAATAAAGAATTCATTGTGAATTCTGTGATTGTTTTTTGCAGCCCAGACCCTGATGCAGCAAAGACGCACCATATATAACATTTACACCACCATGCTTTATAGTTTGTATGAGGTTCTTCTGGTCAACTGCTGTCTTTTGTTTTCGTGAAACATGTCTTCTGATAGAGGGATCAAATACAATAACCCTGTCTTTGCTTCATCTCTCCAGAGCACTCTGTTCCAGAAGTCCTAGTCAGCCTAGGTATGGGCAAACTTTAGTCTTGTCCTGATGTTCTTTCTGGTCAGCAAATGTTTCCTGCTGATATCTCCTCTGTAGATCTAGTTTTAGCATCCTCTTTCTAATGGTGGATTGATGAACTTTGACATCAAAAATGGCAAGAGCTACTTGTAAGTCTCTTGACGAAATATTGGAGTTTATAGAGATTTAGTTCAACATCTTGAGTTCTCCTCTGAGCCTGAACTTGCTTGGGGTGCTGATTTGTTCAAGTTGATAGTTGTTTTAAATATTGTCAGTTTGTAAATGATCTTCTGGACACTGTAATGCTTGATTTTTCAATTGTTTGGAGATCTTTAAAGTCCCTCATAGGCGTCTATATCCTTCTTTATGAAGGCCTCATAGAGCTCTTTCAGACTAGACATGGTGATAACATAGACTTCAACAACAAACAGCAAACCAAGCTGAGTGTCTGTGGTTTAAACAAGACTGTTTCACACAAGATCCTCCATAATGATGTTCTCATCATTTGCATCTAATTCTAAATGTAGGTATTTGAAGTAGTGACAACTGTAGAGGTGTACTTACTTTTTCCATATGTAAAAATTACATTTATGTTTAATGAATTTATATAGCCAGCTAAAAATGTAGATGTGACATGATGTTTATTAAATAATATGCCATTTATCTGTATATACTGTTTACACAAAGATCAAATCTTGATATGTCCACATGTTAAAAAATGTAGAAAAATTTCATGAAGTGTACTGACTTTTTCACATGACTCTAATTGTACAGTAAATGTATGTGTACATGTTGAAAACTTAGAAAATGAAGACTTTGCTAGAAAAGTCAAGTCTAACTATCCTGTAACATTTTTTGTTCAAGAGGTTGCAAAGGAGGCTACAGCTTTATTTCTAGTGACAGGTGGCCTTAGGCCTGCTATCTTGCAAACTCTTCGGGGCCTCTGGTTCTATAATGTCAAACATTTGCACAATACAGAAAGTTGCACTACTCCCCAGCTCTTCCGTCTTTATGTTTCCTTTGCTGTTTTGAAATTTTTGGTCCATTTTGACACATATATATGTTGGCAGGTATAACATTTCATGATGAAAACTGTTTCAAAGCTTTTTATTCTATGTGCATTGTGACAACAACACTATCTCTCTATTATAAAAAAAATCCCTGGAAAGCAAAAGCAAGGCAATGATACGTGGTCTTCTCAGAAGTTCTCGGAAGACATTTAAAAGACCTGCAAGATAAAAGAGACTTGACATGGAGCGTCTCGCGGGGACTGTAAACATGATACTTGGTGCCAAGAGTTGTCCCAGGGCCGTCTCGCAGGGACGTGGAACATGAGATTCTTGCAAGACACGCCCTACTTACAAAAGATATCATATAAGAGCACATCACACATCCTGTGCTCTTCGCACATATAAAGCGTATATGGACAATACGGAAAATAGAGACCCAAAGGCGTTGGAGTGAAAAAAAGGCAGATAAGAGATTATGAAAGCAGTGGAATTAGAAAGGCTCAAACAAACAATGGCACGATACACATGCAAAGAAAGGTACAGAATATGAAAGCAGTAAAATTCGAAAGTATTGTAGCATCCCAGCCAGGCTGAGGCCTTTTTGGCTTTAAGTGACTGTTCAGTCCGATTGAGGAAGGGCGGAGTACAGCACGGAAGACTGATAGCGGAATATTGATTGATGCGGTAAGGGGGGGAGGCCGAGACCCGGGGGAGGAGAGATTGGAGAGGGTGCTAGAAAGTTGTGTTTGGGGTTACAAAGTCAGCGATTGTTCAAGTAAAACTTTTGTGACACTTTATCATGTCAGTCGCTACAGTATCAAAGAAAAGATAGAAAAGATTGCATTACTGCAAACAAAAGGTGATTAATCATCAGAACCAGGTGTAATTGAAAAAATAGCAGGAAAAAAATAGAGGTCAGAAATAAAAGGCAAAGAGTAGACAACAAAGTCTTTTCGCATTCTCATCATTCAATGGACAAAACGTGGATTTACACAATAATGGACCATACGCTATGAGAATCTGTGGTCCCGGAACAGCAAGTTGAATTTCAAAGAATACACAATTCGGTCAGGTGTTTATTGATAATCACGGAGAAGCGATGCAAATTTTAACAGGCAAAAAGAAAGGTAATGTATATATTCAGGGAATGAAGTTTACACCAAAGGAGATTGTGATATGCCATTCGTATTAAAATGTTTACAGAGTACCGTGAGAATAGCTTTTGCTATGATAATAAATAGATCACAGGGACAAACATTAGAAAAAGTCGGATTATTTATTAGAGAAACAGAAACAATAGTTACTCACAGGCTGTTATACATTGCGTTGTCACAATGTGTCTCCAAAAAATATTGTTTTTAATGAAGCTTTAAAGTAAAAGTCCAAATAATGAAATTGAAACAATTCCAAAGAAAAAAAAAAATTTAATTTTTTATCCGATTAACCAAACACAGGGGTTGGCGAGCGAAGCAAGCAGGGGGCAAAGCCCACTAGTATGAGTTTAAAATGACCAGACACATCACATAATAATAATAATAATAATAATAATAAGAAGAATAAGAAGAAGAAGAAGAAGAAGAAGAAGAGAAAGAAGAGTTCATTAAATTTATTTAGTGCTTTTCTTACTATTTAAAGTGCTTCCGTGAGTGGGGAGCCACTTCAATCACCACTAATGTTCAGCATCCACCTGGATGATGCAACGGCAGCCATTTTTTGTGCCAGTATTTTTACCACACATTAGCTATTAGGTGATGAAGTGGTGAGAGAGATAGCCAATTAGACAGGAGATGATTAGGGGGCCAGAATGACTAGGCCATGCTGGTCAATATAGCCTGGACATCAGGATATACCCAACTCTTTATGGAGGATGCTCAGGGATCTTTTATGACCACAGACAATCAGGGCCTCGGTTTTCCATCTCATCCGAAGGACATCGCCATTTTTACAGCATTACCCCATTACTGCACTGGAGCATTGGGATACACATTTAGACCACAGGGTATGGACCCCTGCTGCCTTTTCCAACATGTCTTCCAGCAGCAACCCAAGCTTTTCCTAGATGGTCTCCTATCCAACAACTGTCTAGACCCAAACACACTTAGCTTCAGGTGGATAACCTGTTCTGGAATGCTGCCTTCATGCAGTACCCAGCCAAGAGTAGGCAGAGCAGGCATATTTGTATTAAAGTAATTTGTGAAAATGGGGGAAATAGCATTAAATACTGCAACATACTTATTGAAACATCAAAAACAAAGATTTTTATTTCTGTTTGTCTCAGACCTTTTACTAAATATTTTCTTTCTCCAGCTCTCCTCGCTCTTTCTGTGGGAAATCTAGTTTTAGGGGATGAGAGGTTCACTTTCCAGTTTTTAGATATATTTCGTGAGTGTGTCCACCAGTGACAGTCAATATACGGTTGAATAAAATACAAACTGATGCAAAAAGATAATAAAGCATTGCATTAATAGTGGATGACCCTTTCTGGATGATTTGGGTATAAAAGGGTTTTTAGGCTGAGTAACATTTGGGATAACTCTGGGGGGATGAGATTTGTCACAGGCAGCATTATCTGTTTCTCCTCAAGATGCTGCTGAAGTCAGTGGAAAGTATTCAAATCTGGTTGGTGTCAACCACCAACTAGAGCCTTCAAAATTAATCGCCACAGGATTAGAGCAACACGGCGCCCCCTCCAGGGATTGTTCCCGCCTTGCAACCTGTGCTTACTGGGATAAGGTCCAGCTCCTCCACAACATAGCCCTGGAAAAATGAGTTAGGAAAATGGATGGATGGATAATGTGGATTGTTCATGAAGTATGGAAGCTCATGTTCTGACAGTGCCAAAGCTCTACCATACTATAAAATACAATTTTCTAAGTCAGTTTTATCCTGAGCAGGATTGCGAGCTGGAGAGGTTCTGTCACATTAAATTATGGGCAGTCAGGGTCATGGAAAGGAAGGTGATAGAAAATGCATGGCTCTCACCGAAATGACACAAGTTAGACTTGTATGGTAAATATAAAGCTTGGTTTTATTAGCATTGCATTTTTTGCAGTATTCTCACTCTTCTGATGTACTAAATAAATGCGTCATATTGAGCAGGTTTTAAAATGCAGGTCAGGATATGATCAATGGCAGGAATGACGCAGACCTGAAGCAGTCCTGCAGTACATGATAAACTCAAAAAAAAAAAATAGCCTTTGAGCTTCTTGGATGAGGGCCTCAGGGTTTCTTGAGCAAGAGAGATGTTGCTGACAAAGATTTTGAGATATCTCCTTGTCAAAGAGAAGGGGAAGATGACAGTCTATATTGGCAGTTAAACTGAAAAATATGGGGAATGGTAAAGGTAGTAATCAGGAAAGCTGCATGATAACATCCAAACTGGGCCCCTTAAGATTTTCTCAAAGTATTTGTCCCCTTGTTCCACATTACTTAATGATATAAAGTATCCCTTGGCACAAGTCCACATAAATACCGTATGACCCAATTTTCTGAGTTAATTTTATCAGAGGATTTATTCTTATAATAGGGGGTTGCAGTTTCTTTCTTTCTTTCTTTCTTACAATTTTTGTTTTATTTTGTAACATGTCAAATTAAAATGAAGATAGTTATCTCTAAATATTTTACTTGTAGTTTGAATTTGAACACAGTATTGCAGAATTAATCATGACAATGGTCTTTTTTGAGGTAGGGAGGGAGGCTGTGTGGACTAGTGCTGCATTTCAAGGTGTTAGTCTGATCCGGTTTACTGTCTTCTATTAATAGTTGCATAACCTTTATAAATCAACCCTGTGACCAAAAGCAGGTCATCCTAACATGGAGCATGGCTTTCAAATCCAGGACGGTTGTTAGGGCGCACTCCGGTGTCAGCTTTGATTGTTGCAGCTACGCGAAAAAAGAGTCACAGCCACATATATATATTGTACGATCTATTAATGAAATTAATCGTCTCCAGAAAGCAAGTCAGAAATCTGCTGTGGAAGAACAAACATGAGCTGCCCTGCTACAGACCAGGCTCAATATTTGAACCAAGGGTAATACACCCGTGAGGTGGCAGCAATTATCAGTGGCGTACCTTGCTGCCCGTTGGTAAAAAAATCCGTATTTTAAATGGTATAATAATTCCATTCGCTTTTATAATTTAAAGATGTTTTCAAGTTCAATTTTTATGTCTACCAAATATACCGACACACACTATTCTAGTTCATTTTTAACGAATGGAAATTGGAGGAAAACAAATCATGTTTGCCTTAACACCTACGACTTGTCTTACATCCAGCACAAGAACAGGGAAGGAACTGATGTAACACGTTGGTTAGGAAAAAAAAAATAAGCAGCCATGCGCGACGCCAGTGACGTTAGTTCCGGTTTAGATGAATGAGAACTGATTTGAAAACACTACCTCTATTGAACCACCTCCATGAATAATATCGCATTCCATTAATTAAATGTCTAATCCGCTTTTTCAAACAAATAAAGGCTATTCATTTGTCATAGTACATTTCTCAAAGCTTTAGAAAAATCTGCGTGCTACATATTAAATTGTCTAACACAAAAGAAGTCTTAACATTTACCATATAGTGCTGTTTTTTGTGTCCTTTAAACGCTTTGACATGTCTAAACGTAATATGTACATATTTGGTTGTATCTAAAAAAAAAAGCAACAGGCTGGTCAATTTAGTAGCTATGGCAACCACGGCACGCCGTTACCAAGAAACTCCTAATCTCGTTTGTTTACACAGAAGTTCGCAAAATCCATGGGTGGAGACCACGACCATCCTCATCCCGAGGCGTGCATTACTTACAAAGACGGTACTTTATGCATGAATACGTTTGAGTCTTTCCTCGGTCATCATGTGATATAACCATGTTATATAAAACATAGGAAAATTATTCGAACATGTTTTTTTTTTAGAAACCAGTTATCCTAACACGCGTATCTTTAGGAATAACCTTAGAAAAATGCACAAACCCTATAGCTAGCGACCTGGCAAGGAGCTTAACTCTGCTGTCGCTAACTAGAGTGCGCTACTCTTTTCTCCTGTATACTATCCGTGAATTAGAAATAGGCACGTTAATAATAATATTTTTTCTCATGCCACATATCAAAACGTGTATGGAAATATGGCAGCACTAATCTGCCCTTGCGTTTGTGTTTGCGAGGCTGGCACCCCGTCCAGAGCTTTTATTAAGTCTTTTACCCAGTTCAACCGGGATTAATAGCAGTTACGCCAATTATTGGACTGGACTATGCGGGCTGAAAAATGGAAGGAACATGCAAAGACAATGGAATCGTCATTTTCTAACCCGATTAGTCCAGACCAGGGTCGCTACTAGATACTGTATAATAATAATAATAATAATTATTATTATTATTATTATTATTATGAGTAGTAGTAGTAGTAGTAGTAGTAGTAGTAGTATTAGTATTAGTAATATTAAGCCCACAAAGGCATAAATCTGATAAATCGCTGACATTATACCGATTTTATGCACAAGGTTGTTCTCTAGGCAAGCGCTGAAATTGTGCCCTCCGCCCTAATGACACACACGATGAGTCAGTCGTGTGTCAGGTGGGTAGCATTGATGTCATGTCCACCTCATTAGACCTGGAAAAGAGACAAATGAATCTGCTTGGTTTCTATGCGTGGTCATATGAAGGATAAACTAAAACAAAATGAACTCGGAATGACGTACAATCATTTTAG
This sequence comes from Polypterus senegalus, assembly GCF_016835505.1. Lineage (NCBI taxonomy): Eukaryota > Metazoa > Chordata > Cladistia > Polypteriformes > Polypteridae > Polypterus > Polypterus senegalus. Next base: position 117,901,164 of record NC_053159.1, read on the forward strand.
AACTTTTCATTTTAGTTCATCTCTTAGCTGTAACCAATTTATTCAGGGCTTAAAGAAAACAGATTATATTCAGAAATCGTGAAAAGCGTCAGGTATGCAATTTGATGTATTATTATTAAATTGTAACAGTGCAGGATTACAAAATATGGAAGGGATTCTAGTTATATATTAAAATATATTAAACCCCTAAACTGGTTTCGTACGACTGAGTGAGTGTATTCTGCGATGGACTGCTGCTCCATGGCAGCCAATTCTTGCGTACATTGCTGCCGCTCACGATCCTAAATTAGATAACCAGTTTCTGTAAATGACCAGCTGGAGTTTGAAAAAATATATGAATTTAGCTGACATTGAACACATTAACGTATTCAGTGACCAAATCTGTATTTGCACTTTTTTATTTGACAACAGCAAGACTGTCTGAAGCCTTGTTTTCTATTTTGTGTTTTAGTTGTACGTGTTCTTAGTTTCTTAGTTTATTTTCTAGATCTTCTCTTCGACTTCTTTCTGATAACTATGGTATGTGGGAATAGTAGTAGTCATTTCTCTAATTCCACCTCTTGTCACAATTTCAGATATCCCAAATACAAATAGTTAATAGCTGTATATCATTTTTCAGTTACTCTTTATTAGTTCATTTAAGGAACTTGACTTAATGGGACATGTTATGACCACATATTGTGTGAAGATTTGTTAAGTGTTTGCTTGAACTCAGTTGTAATTATTTATTTATCTGTACTCAACGAACACAATTACTGGATGGCACTGAGCAAATGGTTCAGTCCTGGACTGGGTACCAATACATCGCAGAGAACGTTCATACACCACTGCCTATTTTTGACTTTTTGCACATTTCGTCCAGTTTAAAAGAAGCCCGCAGACATAGCGAGGATATGTAAACTCCAAGCCCACGAGCCTGCTGTGAGGCAGCGCATTAATACATAATGCAACAGTTACACCGGAGTAGCAAGTGGAGAAGTGTCAGAAAACGCGAAAACTACAGTATAACGTACTTTCTGCCAGAATATCCCTCAACATGAGTCTATACAAATAGCCACTAGAGGGCGGTGTGGCTCCAATGTTTTAAAGGAGGATCTGCAGTTCGTGTAAGACTAGTCAACATCTGCTTGGTGCTGCCTCACTGTGAATGCGTTACCCACAGTTGGCATCCATTAGAATGGATTCTGACTCTTCAGTTAGAGTTCGCTGGAAATAGTTACACCATGGGCACTAAGGGACTAGATAGGGCACGGGGATGCAGGGACATCTGAGTCAAACCTAGGAAGCTTGGGTTTCTGGGGGTTGGGGTGGAGGGGTTCCCTGGTGGAGTAAAACACCACCTTTTAGCCAAAGAGCCTTTGATTTTAGAGTAGCGATGGTCCAAAAAGGCAGGCAGGTAGGGTTACTAGGGTTTTGGCAATGAATTAGCTCTGCTTTTGTGCTTGTGACAAGTAAGTTCACCTTGACAAGAGGGTTCCAAGCCTGTAGTGAACTTAGTTGTGGCCGTGACCTTTTTCCTGTCCGTTCATTTTTCAAAGATAAATTCTCCTGCTGTTAATTCCTGTCATACATTATTTGATTTCTACTAAAAACACTTATTTGGATGCAAACCATTGTTTTGCCTTTTGCTCCATGCAAGGTGAGATATGTAAACAATAAAGTGTACCTGCTGTTATTATTTATTTAATCTATTGTGTTATTTCATTAAGTCACAGTGTGAAATTATAGTATACTAATATGGCAAGCCAAACTAACATTTGGCTATCTCAAAATGAATTAAATGCAGTTCGTTTTTCCAGATATCTAAAACTCATTTCAAGGTACTTCAGAATGTTCCTCTATGTTTTAAGATACGTACAATACATTGTGAGGTATGTGAAAATGCATTTCAAGATAAAATAAAAATTCTCAAACTATTTCAGGGTCACAGGCATTCCAAAATATCTGAAATATACTTTCAGATATTTTGAAAAACTTTCTGTACTTTTTAAGATATATCAAATATATATACATTTTAAGATACCTGAAATTAATTGTCAGATATTTCATAATCACTTTGTGCAAAGGTTCAACTTTTTCAGATTTCCTTTATATTTAACGAACACACTTTTTTTTCTAGATATCTGCTAATACATTAGATAGATAGATAGATAGATAGATAGATAGATAGATAGATAGATAGATAGATAGATAGCATTAAATGTATTTGAGAATGATATTTTGATATCTTCAGTCAATTTCTTTTACCATCCCATATAATGAAACAGGCAACTCTTCATCTGTGTTACATTAACATGATTTGCAGGATAGAACATTATTTAGAAAGAATGAGAAAAGTTTGTTGTATGTATAAAGTGTCTTTAAAAGCATAAAGTTTGCGCAGTTAGTAATTAGGACACTGACATACCTGTTACTATAATGCCATTCTGATTTACAAAAGAAGGTAGACTGTTAAAAACTCAAAAGAAATGAAATGTTACAGTTTAGTTTAAAGAAGCTCTGCTAGATGTCGCGCTCTGGTAGATTGGAACTGACAGTTGCCAATTATATCTGTTGTCCTTTTACAATATAACTAGCTGTGCTGCCCATTAGACAGGTTGCTATCTAAATAATCAAGGTAGACCTCTGTGATTACGTTTGCAGTGCACTATGCAATTTGAATGACTCTTATATGCCATTTGGTATGGAATACGTAAAAGCAGTGTTAATCTTTGTGATGCACCATCTGTTGGATTGAAAAACGCAGTGCATTTTATAAAAATGTTTGTGATGTTACATCTTTTGGAGTGACAGGGTCAGCATCCAGACAGACACTCACAGCCACATATTCTTGTGTTAAGGTGGTGTCACAATAACAGACCACAGACATCAGAAAGGTTTGGGGAAGCCACCTGTATATTATGCCTTGGCTGCAAATGGGAATTTTTTTGGTCAAGTCTTCAGAGGTTGGAGTCCAAAGCAGGACTGATTTTAGAATGCAAATATGGTGGCTTAAAGGCCAGGACAGGAAGTGATGTCATCAGGACTGGGACCAGAAGTGATATCATATAGTTATAATCATTTAGGCAGTGGACGTTGCACAGGTTTAGTAACTCTTGCTTTGTTATTTTGACTACAGTGGTTATCCTTTGGGTTTGGACTCTGACAATCAGTTTTGATCAGGGTAACGCTAACTTTAGCACCTATTAGGGGCTTAGCCCAACCATCTGGTAATGCTTCTGGTTCCACAAGTATGGCACATGGAAAAGCCAGGGTTGCTTCACCAGTTAATAAACAATACATGTGGCAGTTGGCAGAGCCTCCTGATGTAAAAATGCAAGTGATGGTGGACTCTTTCACCAACCTTGAACAAGATTACAGAAAGGCCAACACATGTTGACACAAGATGTAAAAGTGTAAAGATAAACATGTCTTATGACACCAGCAGGTAAATCATTCAACAGAACTGATGATTTGGCAAATGAGAATTCCACTAAGCTCATGCAGCCAGAAGCCAGAAGAGCTGCTTTTTCATTTAGGTTTGAGCTTTATGGTAGATGCTGACAGTGCTAGTGTGTCTAGGACTACATGTTGTATGTTCTGCTGAGTGGAAGTGCCTCCTATGTCTCAGTCAGAGTGTGTATGTGCATGAATTCAGCAGTGATACAGCTCTATACTTCTAATGTTAGGCATTGAAACAGCCACATTCTGAACCTCCAAGCACTTATGTAGAAAACAACCTTGATTTAATATTGTGCCTTTCTACAGTAAACACAATTTCAAATCATGTTACTAGTACAGATCCATAGTTTGAGTGTTTGCATGCATACAGTTCGGTCTCTGTCAGGTTGGGTGTCACTGCGAGACAGATTTGAGGATTATGGATTAGAATCCACTCACCTAACAGAGATACCCCACCAACGGCAAACAATTTAGTTAAGGCAGAAAGGGTAAACTAATAACCTAATTCAAACTAATGTTTCAGGGCAAACGAAACCTTTTACCAAGTACCATGAGAATCACATTCTAGCCTTGGACACACAGACTGACTGACATAATCCCAAAAGTGTTGCTGCTGGGCTACATTTTAAAAACTCTGTCTATTGTCTACTAAGGTTCCAGCAGATTCTTCAGCAGATTTATCAAGGTCCCATTATATCGACAAAGTAACATCTATATCTAATATATAAGCAGAATCTATGTGTGTATGTATGTTTGTTTGTCCGCCATAAAAATCTGCACAGGGCGTCCGATTGCCACCAAAATGGGGATGGGGCTCCTTTGTGACCAGGAGAAGGTCATGGAGTATGTTTGGTTGGGAAAAATGTTCATGGTGAACCGCAAGGCACCTTTTCACCGACACAATGTTCGGCACACGTCCCCGTACTTATCATTGACAAGATGGCCGCATGTTGCAACAGACATTCACTGCGGCACCATCTAGCTGCAGCTTTGGTTTCTGTGCGTCGCTCTTTACCCATGTTTCCTTAAATGGCCAAGAGATGGCAGAAGTGTCCAAGTATGAAAAGGCCGACTGCTTTGATTGGATGAAGCAGAACTGCTGTATGGATGTAAAACTTGAAAGACCCAGTGTGGGTGAACAGCTGACACAGCCACGTTTCCACACGTTACACTCCCACACACACTGATACTGTTGTATTTCATTCGCCAACGCCCGTTATATGCAAGCATGTTTGAACAGAGACTCTCCTTATAAAGACAGTATCCTTCCCCCACCATTTTCCCCAAACGCAGCACGGGTTGTATGTCACTTCTCTCTGTAGTTACCATCGGCAACGTCCGTTATATGGCATCACGGTTCAACACAGATTCTCCTTAGAAACACAGCCCCCCCTCCCCGCCATTTTTCCCAGTACGATTTCAGTGCTACTCTTTCTCACTGGCTTTCCGTATTTGTGGTGCTATCTGCTCGCTTTTCAACTCACAGTATGATTTCAGTGTTGCTCTTTCTGACTAACTGGTGCTATTTGTTCGCTTTCCGATGTATTGTGAATAACGTAAATTCATCTCACTGTGGTGCTTAATCCAACTTAATACCATGTAATACATTATAATTGTCCTGCTTTTCACTAATATACCCATGCCACTGAAAAAAAGACATAGAATTGGAAGGTCCACTTCAGATGCCACAAGAAAGTCTATTTTAAGGGCATCCGAAACGCCACAGCAGATAGAATCCAGAGTGGAAGAACTTACACAAAAATATGAATCAGAAAACTGTTTGTTCTATTTCTATGTTCAGTTTCTTTCATTTGGGAAATTCACCGGTTATAGATTCCAAACGCAGGGTACTCCTGCTAGTATATATGCATAATATAGTGAAAGAAACAGTTTGACACACACGAAGGTTTGGGGCAACCACCCATATAGTTTCCCTGGCTACAAAATGCTTAAATTTGCAAACAGTGTTTACAGGTTAGAGACCAAAACAGAACTGCCAAAGTATGGAGGATGGAGGGTTTTTAAGGCGGTTCAAGGTAAGTGATGTCATGAGGGCTGAACCGGAAGTGACATCCTTGGGGTCGGGACAGGAAGTGATGTCCTCGAAGCTGGAACAGGAAGTGATGTCCTTGGACCGTTATTGGACGCAGGCAGAATTTCTTGTGATTGATAGAAAAGAGAGAGGTTTAGTGCAGCCCGCCACCCCCTGGCCTGGTGTGAAATCGCCATTTTGATTCCCAAATGCATGTGTGTGACAATATATATATATATATACAGTATATATATTAACAAAATCCAACATATGTCTGTCTGTTTTTTTTGCGTGAGAGCTACTTAACGGATTTAGATTAGGTTTTTTTTATGATTTGCTTGAACATTCCAGTTGATTTTGCAACTTCTCTAATACCGCTAAGTATCATAGTTCACTTGCAGTACCAATTTGTTTGTGCGAATCCGAGAGAGCAGCTGTGGGCCGAGGGGGAGGCCCTCCTCACTCACTCGCCAGCCTCTGTTCGAGTCAGTCTACCTCTTGCCACGTGTTGGAGTGTACTTTGAATCCACTTAGCTATCAAGACCTGTTTGTTCAACAGACATTATCATCTACAGATTGTTAAGGAGTAACATTTGACATTTTTGAGAGGGCGATCAGAGCTACATATGCTTTAGATTGTAGCTGCTAATTGCCAGAAATATCACGGCCACATGCTTTTCTCCCAACACGGGGGACTCTCTCCCATCAGGCCTGAACACAATCAGATAAAGTGCCAGCATTTGACATTGAAGCGTACCTACCTTCTGCTTGGCAAGAATTACATTTTTTTTATTAATGTTTAAAGTTTGTCCTGTTTCACTGCTATGTGGGAGGAGCCGTGGGGGACAGCTAGTTTAAAATAAATAGAAGCTGTAAATAAGAATACAAATAGGGAAAATGAAAAAGGTGATTCAGCATTGCAGCTGAAAAGGTCCAGAGAAGAGCGACTAGGCTGATTCCAGCGCTAGAGAGGATGAATTATAAAGAAAGATTAAAAGAGCTGAGCCTTTACAGTTTAAGCAATAGAAGATTGAGAGATGACATGATTGAAGTGTTTAAAATTATGAAGGAAATTAGTACAGTGGATCAAGACTGTTATTTTAAAATGAATTCATCAAAAATAGGTTGACACAGTTGGAAACTTGTTAAGGGTAAATTTCGCACAAACATTAGGAACTTTTTCTTTACACAAAGAACAATAGACTCTTAAAGTAAGCTACCAAGTAGTGTGGTAGACAGTAAGACATTAGGGACTTTTAAAACTCGGCTTGATGTTTTTTTTAGAAGAAATAAGTGGATAGGACTGGCGAGCTTTGCTGGGCTGAATGGCCTTTTCTCATCGAGAGTGTTCTAATGTTCTAATAATAAGAAGTTTTGTTACATTAAGAATTTTAAGGTCCTCTCAAGTACACTTTTTTAGTTTTGCCCCATTACAAAGGTCTGCTCATTTAATCGCGCTCTGCTTGTCTTTGTTTATGTCTCAGTTTGTGGTTATGTTTTTAACCTCTGTCACTCAGAAAATAAATAAAACATATTTAAATTAGTTTTACCCTCTTTATACATATTACCAAGTTACCCACAGAGCAAACTGATTAGTGGCGGAAGTCACTGCAACTTTTAAAAAGTTTACACATCACTCGCTGTTTTGTTTCAGCCCCAATTTCAGATAAAGTTTGATTCTCTTTGGATGTGATGTACTTTACTAAGTGATGCCTTCAACCTGCCGCTGTACATCTATGCCTACATTACTCTTAACACAGTTTATTTTAATACTAAAGCCACTTATTGTAATACTTTTATTTCTTTAAAAGCTACAGACATTCTGTTCTTGGGAGTTAAACATATTCTGAATAATCAGTAGTTAAAATTAGGCGCATGATAAAAGGCATGAACAGTGTCAAGTCTAGCATTTTTGCTGTCCTAGGTGAAGCTGTAAGTGGCACTTGTCACACGCTTTGCTTTGACCTGTACATAGGAACCTGGAGACACAAGTGAAGAGCCACACTGGAGAGAGCAAAATATGGAGGGGTGGGGTACAAAACTGTGAATTTACAATTTAAATATTGAGGGGAACATTTAATTGTTATAGCAATGTCTGTTTACAAGACTGTCTCAGAAAAATACACTCTTAAGAAGTACCATTTCAGAAGACACATAGAAACTCAGCTGTATTAGAAGGTATGGTTCTCTATGGAAAAAAGGTATGCATCAAATAAGCAAATTATCACTTACACATTTACCATATTCTGTCCCTCTTCATCTAATCCTCCAGCCTAACAGTTAGTTAATGATGATTGTGACAACCTAGTTATAGACTCAACAAGGTAGCCCCATAAACATATACTGAAATAAATTGACAATCTTAATATAATCACAAACGTTGAATAAATTTGAAGTGTATTGATTATCTTTAAACATTTACCCATTATTTCTATTTATTGTATCCTCGCTAATGCATGCAGATAATGCAATATAATTATCCAGTCAATTTTTCCAGTGAGAGATGGGCTATAGAGAACATTTTTAACTTAGTAAGAGCGAATATCATAGATGGGCCTGAACAACAGAGAGTGATATTTGCCAAATTTTGATGCAAGTTTTAATGTAATCCCATATAGGAGATGATAGTTTGAATTAAACATGTCTTTAGCAATACATTTAATTGCCGCAGTCCTGTTTCCATTTTGTTTGTACTGTAATATGTAAGATGTAATATATGTTGCCCGAAGAAGGGGCCTGAGTTTCCTCGAAAGCTTGCATATTGTAATTTTTTTAGTTAGCCAATAAAATGTGTCATTTTGCTTGACTTCTCACTATTCCAATAACATCATATAGTGCTTCAGGATGGTAGCCTTTTAGTGGCTACCTGTTTTTACTGTTTCAACATTATTTAAAATCGTTGTTGAAAAATGGAGGAATGTTTTAAACAAAATAAAATAAATACACGAAAATGCAAATAAATAAAAGTACTGTGAAATGTGACCATGAATAAATAATAACAATATGAAACATAGATATAATTAAATGTGTCACAAACACACTTTTGTTTCTTATTTATGTCTCTATTAATTATTTCTTAATTTATTGATTACAGTGACATCGCACGCATCATCAAACAAGCAATAAAATGAAAACTGTCTCATTCACTCGTCAAAGTTGAGGGGGCGGGCTTTTGCGACTACTGTGTTTTGATTGGTGAACTGGTTACAGCGCTTATGCACACACTTTATTTGATGTGGGATCCTGTGGCTCATGCGCATATGTGTCGGATACGAGTACAAGAAAAAGTAGCTTAGAAGTACTGTGCAAAGCGGCTTTTTTAATTTAAGAAATTTCGAATTAACTTTTAAAAATCCGCATTTGAAATGCCTGATGTAAACGTAGGACTCGATGGCCAAGTTCTGTATTCGCTAGAACTTTGTCTTCTTGACGAGTGTGACAGTTTTCATTTCAGAACTTAAAACTTTGTCACTGAAATGAATAAATGAATAAATAATTAAGTAAAACTAAAAAGAAATCAGAAACAACAAATATATTTAATGACACACTTAATTATTTATGCGCACATTTCACGTTGTTATTATTTATTGTCACGTTTCAGAGTTCTTTTATTTAATGTTATCAGAAATATTCCTCCATAATTAAGCTTACGAGATTTTAATTGTTCCAGAACGGGAAACAACTCATATTTACAGCAAAAACGGCAAAAATAGAATAAATCGAAGAGGGCTGGTAGTTTCTGGACAGTTTTTAAATGCATACCATACTGAAAACTCGTCCATTCGTCCCTAACTAACCCCATTATCTGGCACAAGAGTAGTAAGCGAGCGCAGTGATGGTGCTGACCGGTAGATGGTGGTGTTTTCAAAGCAGACACAAGTCTTTAACGGACCTCATCAGTTTTGTTGACGCAGAGCCAGCGTGTGGCTGTTGTATTTATTTTATGAAACTTCTTTTCGCCAAAAGGTTTTCTTTGTAAGCTAACTGCGTGCCTGGGTGTAATAATCTAATTGTTTTGCTGCTGATATACGCCTGGAGCCTTGTTGTCGGCTTTTTTTTTTCTACAATGCAAACATTGCATCTGGGCTGAATTCTTAAAGCCAAACAGTTAACCAAATTTTGAAGATAAGCTGGCATTCATGAATGTCTTTATTTTTGTTCGTGAGTTTGTTTATAGTGATTTGTGACCTCACAAGAACAGGAGCTTATCATCGGCTCATGGAGGTGTTATTTGTACCTTTTTTTGAGAAATGTTGGCTTTGCGATTTGCATTCATAGGCTCACACACATGGCCACTATTGACAGTTCTGCAGTGTGCGTGCCTGAGCCCAGGAAACACTTCCAAAAACAGCACAGCAAAAGATCGGTGAATGTGATTTCATCTTCCTCATATATTCACCACACCTGATAGTGAACTGCAGACAAGTGCAGCATGGATAAGATAAGCTGAGGGCTGAGTGAACTTATGGCAGGTTTTTCCGTTGTTTTGTAGGTTCATTAATCACTACTGGACCCTTCTACTGAAACAGTCACAAAGCATTAAGCAACTGAAACTTTTTACAAGTCTCATGCTGCTATTCTGGGAATTACAATCTTGCCTTAGCCGTAGTTGGTTTCCGTCTTAGACTGACTGACTGTCACAGTCCCGGAAGTGTTGCTGCAGAACAAGTTCACGCTCTTTCTGTTTTCTACCAAAGAACTTTAGCTAATGATCCAGCAGATTCTTCAGGAGGTACAGCTCCAAATCCTGAGCACCAATGGCCACAAGTTTTCAGGATTTGTGTTTTGCACAACTAATGTGGTACAACTTGACACTTCAAACCAAACCACCACAATATAAAGCTAAGGTCAGGTAAGTGCTCTGAAGTACCATTTGCCTGCACATGCACTGAAATAGATTTATAACAAACAAGCAGCCGCAAACATAACCACTGAGCTTTCCTGTTCACCTACATAGCAATTCAGAGGAAAAGAGAGTCTAAAAGATAGACATTACAAGAACAAGTCAGGGGGAAGGGCCCACAGTGTCTTTATTATCTGTTTGACAGCCAGCACAGTATCTGGTTATTTTATTAAATGTCTCTGTGGAGTGTATTCCTACAAAGCAGCATGTATTGAACCAATAATAATCTGCACACATACGGTAACTAGCGTATTCCTATTTATCGTGGAGAGCTAGAGGCAATCTAGACAGCTTCGGGAACCAAGCCAGAATGGGCTCTAACGGTCATGTTCATGTGCACACTCATTTGTACCGGGCCACGTGACAGTCCCCAATAAATTTAACTGGTACATCTTTGGGATGGGTATGGAAATTGGGAATTCCTGAAGGAAACCCACAGAGACACAGAAGAATGTGCCAACTCCACCCAGCTGGTGATTGGAATATGCTTTGAGTCCAGGCCTCTGGAGCTATGAGGCAGCAGCATGGACCACTGTGTCCTTGGTAAATGATAATATAAACCAAACAGTATTATATGCCAATGAATGAATGGGTAGCTTTTGGCACCCATGCATTCTTGAATTCTCCCCAGTTCAAGTCATTAATATTCATTCTTTTACTGTCCAAATCATCATGTTTCAGGATTAACCTGTTTATGCTACTGTACACATATACTTTTACATGTACACTTAGAAGAAATATTTTGATGAGTGCAGGTTATTCAGACCAACAAAACTCACCAGTCCTACAACTTAATTCCTCCAAAACAAAATCAAGTCAAGTTTTGAATGTCCCTAAAGTTCTATTGTCTACAAAACTACTTGGTAACTTATTCCATAAGTTCTCTAGGGTTCTCTGCTTGAAGAAACACATCCTAAAATACATACAAAATGTTCACTTGACAAGTTTCCAACTGCATCCCCATGTTCTTGATGAACTCATTTTAAAATACAAGTCTCAATCCACTGTACTAATTCCCTTCATAATTTTAAACTCTTCAATCATGTCACCTCTTAATCTTTTTTTGATTAAACTGTAAAGGCTCAGCTCTTTTAAACTTTCCTCATAATTCGTCCCCTGTAGCCCTGGAATGAGCCTAGTCACTCTTCTCTGTACCTTTTCCAACGCTGCTATGTCCTCTTTTTAGCCTGAAGACCAAAACTGCACACAATACTCCAGATAAGGCCTCACTAGTGTGTTATACAGGTTGAACATAACCTCCTTGGACTTGTACTCTACACATCCAGGCGCTATATAACCTGACATTCTGTTAGCCCTCTTAATGGCTTCTGAACACTGTCTGGAAGTTTCTCGTGTCCACAACTCCTAAATCCTTCTCATAAGGTGTACTTTTGATTCTCAGATGTCCCTTTGTGATCTAATATTTTAATTCCTACATGTAATACTTTACATTTACATCAAATACATTAAATTTCATCTGCCACAAATCTGCTCAAGGCTGTATGCTGTCCCGGTCCCTCTATGGATTCTACATTAAATCTGCTAATCCACCTATCTTTGTATCATCTGCATACTTAACCAACTTGTTACTCATAGTCCTATCTAAATCATTTATATATGTTAAAAATAGCGGTGACCCCAGCACTAATCCCTATGGAACACCACTCTTAACATCAGCCAATTCTGATAAGGTTCAAATTCTTTCAGAACTTCAAGATAAATAATATCATTAGCTCCACTTTGATCAGATCCTTTTGTGATTTCCTCATAGAATTCAAACATGTTAGTAAAACACAACCTCCCTCTTGTGAACCCATGCTGACTATTCAGTAAAACTCATGTTTTTGCCATGTGTTAGCAGTCACCTCTACACCTAAAAACGTCCTTAAAACTGCCTCTTCAAAACGTCTTTGATACCTCAGCTAAGACAACACACACATTCCTGGTTTTGCATTTTTTATTTCAAGACACTCTAAAAACATACAAACACATATACAAATGTCAAGAAACAACATAGAAACATTAGACATTCACTTAGAAGTGGCTGCATTTCACAAGGTATATCAAAATAATTTTAAAGCTTCTTTTCTTAATGTTAGATAGGAAACATGTATTTACCACCTACATGTAACTTAAAAAGAGTGTCACCAGGTGCTTATTATAAATCAAGAATGCATGAATGGAAATAAAAAGACAAACACTTTGGTATTTTTGCAGCACCTCTGTTGCCCATGACTCAACTTCAACTCAATGACATTTCCTATGGCTCTGTTTCTGTCTCTTGACAGTTTGTATTTATTATCTCTTGTGTATTTTCCTTGAATTGATACCAATATTTGTTCCTGAAATTAACCTCATTTTCCATGTCACAAAAAGTGTCTTGCTATGCAATCATCCATTCATTCATCCATCATCTGGACTCTATCCCACCAGCAATTTTATTAAGACAGAAGCCCAAACTGTAAAGTCCATCACAAAGAATGAAAAGTATACATATTCACATAAGATAACCAATAAAAACATCAGAATGACTTGATCTGTGCTTTTCGTTTCATATTGCAATGATACCATACTTTGTGTTATTTATATAATAACTTTGTAAATTCCCCTTTGGACAAATAAAGTACTAGCTATCTAATAACTTGGCAGCAAAGCCAACTGGTATTCTTTTGGCATTTCATAGAAGCTTGGTTGGGAACATTCAAAGTGACTTACAGTGTGTCCTACTTCATATTTCCTTTATTATTACCCAAGCCATCCCCCTCTGATCTGTCACACATTTTTATAGGTTATAACGCATTATTTTTTTTCCCACTTAAACTGGGATCCTGCCATCTTCTTCTACTGGGTAATGTCTCCAAAGTCTAAACATATCTCAGATGCTAAACATTTTTCTGTGTTTTTATTGCCTCTTGGCTGGCCTACTAACATTCACTCCTTAGAAGTCTCTCTAAAAAATCCCAAAAGTATTATTATGAGCCCCCAAGTGAGAAAAAATGCTACTGCCGTAGACAACAAATATCATAACTACATAACCTCCCAGGAGGACAAGTCACACTGGCTTGCAGAATATTTGTAAAGACTGCCATACTGACAAAGCTCTAAAATCAGTACAGGCCTAAATCACTTGTCCTGTACAACTCGACCGTGGTCTTCTGAAGCCAGTGTGGTCACTGCATCAAAACCTCAAAGCACTCTTGTCAGCAGATAGTCACAGTTCTGTGTTATCCTCTTGCTGTCCTTCGCCTTCAGTCTTTAATGTGTTGCCATTCTCCTATTCAGCTAGCTCCATTCCTTGGTCTTTGTCCTTGCCCATTTGATATTCTGGATCTGCTTATTTCATTTTATATTTAACATTTTAACATCATTTAACCACGGTTTTAATATTATATGTGCTGTAATGTGACCCACATGAGATAATGAAGTAACATCATCTTCTAAAGACCCACTGTTTAGCAAACCTGAGAGTGAAAGCAGAGAGACATCCTGCAGCTGGAGCCCCACCGATAATTTTACCCTCGCGTTGTCCCATGGCAAGTCTGTACCACGCACTTTACACAGGGCTGCCCTCTCACTGTTACCTTGTGTAGGACCTTTGCCAGTTGTAAATGTCATGAATGTTGTGAGAGCAGACTGCTTCCTTTTTGCAAATGCTCACACTGCGGCAAGGGAAGCCTTTAACATTGGACCCAACCCCTAATCCTCGGCGCCTGACAGCTAGTTTGGTCCTTTCCTCTGCTGCAAAAAACTCACTAGTGGCATGGAAAAACTCCAGCAATGCCTGGTGGCTCCACATGTAGCTTGAAGAGGAGATGTCTCTGTTGCTTCCACTGGAAATGAAACCACAATGCCCTCCAGTGCTGGTGAGAAGCAAGAAGAAATGAGGGTTGGTTTCAAAGAGTTCAAAGGGTACAGTAGTTGAAGGGTCACCACGGATTGGGTCATCCCGACTGCACAAACACAACACAGGAATAGCCACCTCATCCACATCCCGCAAAGGATCGTTGCGCTCCCAGTATGACTCCCAGGGAGAGGTGCTATAGCTCCCTTCTGCCTCCTTTGCTCCAGAGTGGCAGAACATGGCCTCCTCCGAGACCCGCAGTGAACAGCTGGAGAACAGCTCTTCCATGTGTATGATCTCACTCAGGGCCGTCGTGTATCTGCAATGAGATGTACAGCTATGTCAGAAGGGAGCAAACCAAATAAACCTCATTAGGGAGGACATTGGAGGAGGTTTGTCTGGGCAACACAGAGGAGCCATGAAAACTTCACTTCAGATGATAGTGATTAAAAATGAACTAAGCAAGCAGAACATACAGTACCAGAAAATCATAATAATGATAAATGTTTAATACTGAGCTTTGCATGCACACTGCTCATACCAAAATCCATCCACTTGTTAACCACTCATCTACTTTAGGGTTGTACCTATCCCGGAAGCAGAAAAACAACCATGAATTTGGATGCCAGCCCATCTCCTGAAACACTCCCACATGTCCCGAGATTCACTTATGCTGGGCCAGGTATGAATCAACAGTTAATCTAACAGGCACGTCTTTGGGATGTAAGAAGAATATCAAAGCACACACGAAAGCCCGTGCAGACTCTACAGGGGCAGTGCCAGTACTCAATTTTGTAATTTCATGGTCACTGCTATTTTGATTTCCTGTTCTTAGAACTAACACAGCAGTTGCTGGTGACATTTCCTTGCAGGTTATGACCTTTGATCATGACACAACAGTATAAAAGTTCAGCCATGAAAACATTTTCTCGTCCAAGCTGCAAATTCAAAACACAAATCTCTTATTACTTTTGCTAACTTCTCTATCTTTGATTCCTGGTATTTTTGACCTTTGCATGTCTTGTTTTGACCACAAATTTTTGTCGCACATTTTGGCTTAAATGCTTGTTTTAACAGATCTGGTTTTGACCCTTTTTCTGGCTTTTGTTTATCTCCTGGCTCGTTCTTAATTACACGGTAATCAACATGTTACAGTACCTGCAATTGTTTTCTTTGTTTTTTTTTTTTTGTGAGAATGAAATCTTCACTGGTGCACTTATGTATCTGAACAGGGTAAAGGGCACACAAGCGCCTTATTTTTTGCTACCAGCCTCTAAAAAGTCTTACAACTTTGATTACAAGTGACATTTTTTGACAACTGAAATGATGGTTCAGAACCACAATGTACAGCATTCATTCATTAACATTCCCAATTCTCCCTAATCCATGTAATGAAAAGCAGGGCCTGTCCAGGCAGCAATGGGCACATGGCATTAATCAGCTCTGAAAAGCATGCCAGTCCACTTCTGAGCATCCTTAAATCAGGCTAGTCTAGTGTTGCTAGTCCAAGCCTGCTTGTTGAAAGTTGCTCTGTAGATTGAATTACTGATCACAGTACTGTAAGTGGGCTCTCTCATCCCCTTCTGGAGTCTACTTTGTACACAGGCCATTATGGGTATGAGTGTGCAAGACACCAACAGAGCAAAACACGGGGGCAAAAACAAAACAACACAGAATAAGTCATTTTTGTACTGGTCAGCAGATTTCAAGAAATTTTTCGCACTGAGAAGTCACATTTGGGTAGGTCAGTTTATTAGTGCTTGTATTTTTAATTTACTATATAAGCACACTTTTCAAACACAAATATAATTTTTGAGCAACAAAACTAATTTTGGCCAGAATATAGGAAAATGTACACATATTTAAAATAGTTTCTCAAAGTTTATGTGGCTTCATAATAGTACGGAAAATTTTGAGGTTATGTCTATAAAATCACATAGCAAATAGAAAGCTGCAATTATAAAATTATTTAGTGAATTCTGTTTGAGTATCATCCAGAATGATGACTTTTCCACGTGGCAGGTTTTTGACCCTGGCTCAGTTCATAACGTGTTTTTCATGTGTTTTGCCGTGTTCATGTGAGTCTCCTCCCACAGCCAAACACGCGTTAATCAACTGATCATTGACCTCCAAAAATGCCCTTTTGTGAGTAGATGTGCCCAGTGATTGATGGGCATTCTTTCTAGGTCTGCTTCCACCCTTGTGTTTTAGATGATGACAAGATGGGTTCAAGGTCCCAGAAAACTGTAATTTAGATATAGAAAAGGTGGATTTATGCATTAGATATATTTGAATATATAAACAATTTTTAAACATTCAATAGCACCATTTATAGCTCGATTATCCGGGACATTCTTTTTTTAAAATACAGAGTGCCTTTCCCTACCTCGGCACAGTCTTGATAACACTAGTATACTTGTAATACCAATATAAAGGAAATATATAGCATGTTATTTCAATTTTACTAATGATAGATCAGTGTGCTTTTCTCAGCTAGAGATATGTTTTTCTATACTGTATTGAGCACTGCATTCATAGATAACAAGTGACCTTTGCTTTGAGCTTCTTTCAGGCCCTGTAAAAAACATTTTATATTTTGTAGGACACTATTTGGAATACTGTACTTCACCCATGGAAAACTGAGATATTCAATAAGAAAAGCTAAAATGAATTACAAAACTAAGTGTATACATACTCTGATGTGGAATAACATACATTCCTACTGTATACTGAAATTTATTTCAGTCTATAACATTTCTATTGCCAAAGGCTCACTTGGGCTTCTTCAATCCCACTGAAGCGATGTGTGTCTTGTTTTTTGTTACAACAGTATTGCCAGTCCTTAACATCACTGTAATCACAGATGTCATCTTCATCTACAGTATATGCTTTAGAACTACATGCTGATATACAAAAAAGCATTAGAGAGCAGCTGCAGTATTTGCAGAGAAGACTACAAGCTGAATCTGTACAATTTCACGAGAAAAAACAGTGGCTGAATGTTAGTTGCTGTTCCATTGAATTGACAAGGAGATTTGCTCAGGCTCAGCTATATTCTGCTCTGAAATTTTTCTATTTTACTTCTCTCTGCACATATATGTTGCACATACAGCAGCATGGAGTTAATGATGTTGCATCAATCTTTGTCATGTTGGAAGAAAAAGGCATTGCTGTCTTGTTGCATGTTTACCAGTTTGATTGATAGCTAGGGTTTCAGGCAATTGCATGGTCAGTGGAAAATCAGCGACCATGTGAAAAAAGCAGCACACCAATGGGCCACTACAATTGTGAAAGCCTGCTCTGGGCTGATGTCCTGTCTGCTAATTTATGCCAAGCATTGCACAACCATTCAATGACTCACTCCTAAACTATAATAAAAACAAATGACACAAATGGGAAATCCTGTTAAACCATCACTTGTCACATTAATGCATGTTAATTACCTCTTAATTGTAAAGGATGCTTTCTTCTAAACCCATTAAAAATGCATTTTTGCGTAAATTCCTGACCAATCTTCCCACTGTTCCTTCATTTTTCAGACCTGATTATTTCTATTTAGTTTAAATTTATATTGCACTTTCCTTATGTCCTAATTGCCAGCAATGGGAGCACTACACGAAATGTCTATATGCAGATTCTAACATTTCACACAGCATGTAGTCTTATTTCACTAAAGCACCACCAGCAAAAGGCTCCAAAAATATTTGAAGGCTGGCAGTATTGTCAGTAGCCTGATCACCCACAATGCATTTGAATCTATAAATAATCCTCTGTGACATACATATACTTTTGAAGTGAAGTGCTGAATAATTATCTAAACTGCAGGGATGTAAAGTCTTTCCCCTAGGAGCGAGAGTGTTTTTTATGTAGGACTGTACTAGATCTGAAAGAAACACAAAGGCAATTAAATATTCTAAATGCATATAATGACAATCCACAAGAAGCCATCTCATCACCTAGAAAAGTAATTTTAAGTTTTACTCTCCATTACATTAAGGGCATGGAGAGTGAGTGGCACAAATAAATTATGTCTAAATACATGTTTAGTGCTTATTATTGTCAGTAAGGGAGTGCTAGAAATGACATTCAAGAAAAATAAATGACAAGAATGAGAAGAGGTGGTATAATTCTGGAGAGAAATGAAGAGAAGAGAATGAAGAGAAAGAAACAACAAATGATAATAAAGTGGGATAAAGGCAATGACCAATAAGCAAAAACCATAACGGTAGACCGCAGCTCTGTCACACCAAGCAACAGACGGTAGTGTTAATGATGGAATTGAGACATGGCTGAATGCTTTCAGGAGTGTGTGTACCATTTAAACTGGTTATACTACCAGCCTCCAAAGAGTTTATTTTAATGGTGGTGAAGCCCTTCTGTATTAGTTACATTTATAAGGAAGTTATTCTGAGCGTTTCTTGGAAGAGTAAGGAGTGGGATTCAACTGCCAAACTATTTCCTTTAAGCCAGACAGAGGTTAAAAGGATTTAATACCAAGGAAAGAACCACTTGGGCCCTTAAAGTACCCTTAAGGAGCACTCTTCCTCTAACGTCTGTTGTCTAATCTGTATGTTTTACCACTGCAAATCAATGTTAAATGGTATCATTATCTTAAAGGACATGTAGATCCCGGACTGACATACTATCAGCGTGGTATCTACACAAAGTCCCAGTGCTTATCCTAACTTGACAGGGTCAATTATCTTGGTGTGAGTATGAAACAAATTTGCATCCCATAGGGGTTTGAGTGTTGCAAAATGTGGAGTAATTTCTAATTAAATTTAAATTTTCAAACATATTCTTAATGGACGAATATATGTGGTAAATAAATGGATTACCATTATTATCAAGTCAGGCACATCCGTTTCATTGGACTGGTGTGACATTAGATTAAGTAGCTATTTCTAATATTTTATTAGATTTGTACAGATAGCTAGGAAAGATGTATGTTTTCTTTTTGATTATTATATGGACTATGTTGTTACAAATATTATTCCATCATTTTTTGTACCTTGTTATTTGAATTCAGGGTTATGAATGGTTATTAGCCTATCAAAAGGTAAATATTTAAATTAATTTTATTTTTATTATTCTATGTATTTTATTTCATTCGTTATTTCAAAGTGCTTGGTATGGCCCTATCAATTTATTAAAAGGAAATCACCACGGACAACACTGTCAATGTCCTTCCCACTTCCCAATAATACTGAAAACCAGCTGTTACCCAGGTAGAGAAGGGGCTGGATAAGGGACAGAAAAGTTCACAGATTGGAGGGAAAGGGCTTACCTAGGCATCAAAATGTAGCTATTTCTTAACAGAGTAATTGGCAGTGCGTTATCCTACTTCTGAATCTTTCTAAGAAAGGATCAATTAAATATATCCTATATTTATGTTCATACCAGATATAAGCTACAAAAGGTTTGGAAACCGACCACTTGGTTCTGTTGTAGTTAGACACCATGGATTTTTCTGATTGTTTTGTCTTCAGGGGGAAACAGCTCATATGTGATACTGTGATTATTACTAACAGGACTTTTTTAAGGTTTCAAGTGTATAAATTGGTAGTCTTTTTAGATGACATACTGTAACATATACTTTCTACTGTGTTTTACACCTAGATTACACATTTTTCTCATTTTTCCTCAGGCTCATGTGGAGTGTAGAAATTATGTCCTTTATGCTGTCACCATTACAGGTGAGCTTTGTTAACGTCTTACTTTCAAGCCATCTCATAAAAACTAAAGCAAGTACCACTTTTCAAAAAATACAGTTAAAATGTTCCGTTTGTTAAGTGTAATAAACCAAAGGGGAGTAGTGAGATCTGACACTGGCCATCTTAAATTGTAAGCCAGAGCCACCAGTGGACATCTTAAGAATATTCATATATGGAAATGACCCAAAGCTCTCTCTTATTCAAAAGTAACACATTTTACTATTCATTAAAAGGAGGACCAACCAGCCACAAAAAACTTACTTTTTTGGTTACAAGACCTACATGCCTTTCTGTACTAGAGGTATGGATTCCACTATTGAATATTAAGTTGGTGACATACCTTGATATTTTTCAGTTACATTTTCAATATATGAAAATAGATTGGTTTTACTGTTTAGGCATCAAAACTGAACACTACATGATTCAATTTTAAAACAGAAAAGAAGGTGGCCATCAAATTATAACAATAATATTATTTACTTTTTACTGCTGTAATGGAATAATTTTAAAATAATTATATCATTAGTTTACTTTCTGCCAAGTGATGGGAAGCGAAAAGAAGGACAAAATCAGAACAGATGTTTGAAAGTGACTTAATCATGTATTTTGTAAACATTGATGAAGGGATGAGTGGACTTATTTATACAAAGAATTAAGTGTAGACTACTCTTTATCATTTACTGAGTCACCTTGTGACACAGTTCGATTAGTATAAATTTTAATGCATTGCACATTAGGCAAAAAAAAAAGGGAGGGTTTGAGACAAAATAAAATAATAGGAAACAGCTGGTGAGATACACTGGACAAGGAGGTCAGGTTTTCAGCATCCAGTAGATGGAATGATATGGGTCCTAAACCGAGGCCTCGCACAGAGGTTGGTGTTTGTACACTATAGCATAAATCTGCTATACAAATCATCCTGTGCTGGACACAGCAAGGTCGTCTCCTACTAAGGAACTAATGAGAACCACTTCTGCAGTGATTTACCACTAAGATAGCTGAGAAACCTTTCTGTAATAATGTCACTTACACTTGGGGAAGACAAAAGTTGAAGCTTATAAGATATACACTTGGGTCGCATGACCAATTGAGATCCAGTCACTTAGTCACTTTAATGTGCATCTGAGATCAAGTCACTTGGTCATTTCAACATGCACATGCTTTCTGGCTCCTTTCAAGAAGTCCACAACATTGCCAGTAAAAGGACAGACATACAAATCTGGGATTTTAATGAGATAAGATCAAAAAACCGAACTAAACTTGGCAGCTTGCACAGCAAAGCTAACAGTTGGGGCAACGGACACAGTAAAGGCAAGATGGCTGTGGAGTTTAGAATTTTTTTAGCTCCAACAGTCTAGTGTATCTAGTATAAATAAAAAGCACAATATTAATTAGTATACCATTAGTGTGTAGTAACTTATAGTGGAGGGGGTTAGAGTCATGCACTGCTAGTGTCAGCACAAATAGCAGATATTATCAGTGCAGCAGATAAACATTAGAAAAACTCACTGAAGCCTATATGTATAATCATCCCTGATATCTTCCATTTTTAGATAATCATCTGCTCACTTACTGTAGTAGGATCTGCCTCCTTTAACAGAGGTGTGCCACATGCAAACTTGTGTCTTCATAATGTTTTAATTGATACATGCTTCTTGACACACGTTAAGAACATTACTGTGCTACACTATAACACATGGTGTGTGTTCTAGTAAACTATATTATTTTTGTCATCTTGAATATTCAATTTATTAGCAGATCACCTTAATGTCTTAAAGGAGCCATATATGAAAAGCAATATTTTTCATATTGCATATTAGTTTTTTTAAAAATATTTATATTTTCAATGTAGTGTAACTCAGCCTGCAACATTTGTTTTTGTGTTTGAATGGATTGCTGACATTTGGATATCTTTAAATGGTAAAAAAGTTAAAGGTTAATTCCACGCCAAAAAGGAAAGGAGGTTAGAGATGCACTGTTTTGGGTGTATAGCCGTCATCAGGTGTGTAACTGAAAATGGAAAGAGCAGTTAACATATACCTGTATAGGAGAGGAAGAAGGGAATAAAGTCCATTCAGATGAAAGCAAAAATGATGAGAGTAGGTGAGAAAAAGCTGCCACTAGATGAGATGAAGGCATGAGAATGTAGTCAGTTGTGGGGACCTGGAGAAATATGCAATCCTAGGCTGAAAATAAGTGTAGATTCTTCTGTTTAAGAACAATGATAGTTGGCTGTGGTTTTTTCCCCTCAGTAACTCTACTCCTAATAATAAAAATTACATCTGATGCTCAGTCATGCAGTACACACAATAAATATACAACCTGCTGAGGCAGATTTTTTGGTAAAGCAACAAGGGCCAGTGGTATATCCAAGGTGGTCCACTCTCAAACCAGTCCTGGCAGCGGAATATGGGTGAGATGCAGGCAGCAGCAGTCATATAGCTGGAGGAGCCACACTCGCCCAGATAGGACAGAAGAAGACCAGACCCTGTGCTTTCACTAACAGCATATAAGCGCCCTGAAGGATGTCTGTAGCGGATGTAGCGTATAGCCTCTCTGAGGTCAGAAGGGTCTCCGAACTGCTGGAGTCGAGGTGTGCTGAGAGGTGTTCCATTCTGGCTGCGTCGGTTAAACACCACTGGCAGGTAACCATGGTCCAGAGCTGTCTCACATAGCTACAGACAGAGAGAAATGGAGAGAGACAGAAGGAGAGAACAAACATCAGAGGGCTTAAAAAGGCAGGAAACAGTTCATGTTCTAACTGGGCCACAGCTAACAGGAAACAAAGATGTGTCACATCAAAGAATATGTGTCATTCCCCTACTGCTTTAAGGTGCAGGCTAAGTTGACTGGAGACTCCAACATAAGTTAGTGTGTTTGTGTGCGTGAACCAAGCATGTGTTAAACTAGTTTGCTATTTAGGGTTGGTTTCTGACTTGTCCCAAGTCTCCTTGGATAAGCTAGAGCTCCATGCAAATAAAGAATTAAAATGAATAGGTTTTTGAAAATAATAAATGATGCCATTTTACTTTAATTTGACAGGTGCGTTTTTGCTTTTCACTTTCTGAATGCCTGAGGCCCTGTAGTAACTGAGAACTAATATGATAAATGAGAGACATCTTTCTAATTCTTTTCTTTTTTGCACTACTCTTGCTCAATGGTGTTTGTGCTTTCACCATGGGAATCAACCTCACTTTCCCAAGCCAACCACTATCAGGTAGTTTCCACCTGAAAGAACTAAATAGCAAGAAAAAAGGTGCACAAACATTTTTATTTATGTTATTTGTATGTTTTATTTTTATTCTATTATTGTAAAGAACTTTGGCCACAGCATTCCTATGTTGTTTTAAATGTGCTATATAAATACATTGACACTGACATTGACATTTTATTCTGCCTCTTCTCTTTCTTTTTTTAGCCAAAGGGGAACTTGCCTCTTTTTCTGTAAATTTTATTGGTTCTGTGAAATGAGTTCAAAGTTACAATTCTGATTCAAAATGATTGCATGTTGTCTGGTTCAGTTTAATAATACTTCACTATAGCTATGCTATATGCCTTGACTTTCGCAAATGCTACAAGAAACGTCCACTCATTATGTCTTAGAAAACATAACATAACCTTAATAACAAATCCCTATGCAGAATACATCCTCAGATGCGGCACCATTCCATCACAGAACCCACAAATCTACACTCTCAAGAGAACAGTTTAGAACTGCGAAATAACCTTAATCAACATTATTGTTCAACTACTGGAGAATGAAACGTAGGAGGAGGTGGTGAAAACTGTAAATCAGTGTTCTTCAACCAGTGTGTTATGGCCCACTAGTGTGCCATGGAAGCTACCAAGGTGTACCATGGAAATAACAGTGTAGCGTACCTGGGTCTGAACCTGAGAGGGACAAGCTCTGCAGGAGGTCAAGAACTGTCTGAGGAGGATAGGACTACCTAGAGAAGCTGGCATAAAAGCAGCTCCGTGATTACTATGTTGCAGACGCAGCACATAGAGCACTTTGGACATATCTGCTGGCTGCTAGAATCAATCTGGCCAGGTGTGGGGTTGCCAGTGAGTCTCATAGGCCCAGCAGACAGTGGGCATAACAGTTGTCTCTGAGGCAGAAAAGGGCATGCAAAAGGGATGAAGCAGGTGCGAGATGCCACGAAAGTGCTCACTAAGTGCTATGTCTGCGAATGCTGTGTTTGTTACTGTCTTCTCCGGTAGTCCCACCCCTTCAGACAGTTGAGCACGTGTTTGAGATATAATGAATTTGTGGTTAGTAAAAATAGTGGTGTGCCTTGGGATGTTT
The DNA here is from genome assembly GCF_016835505.1 of Polypterus senegalus. Lineage (NCBI taxonomy): Eukaryota > Metazoa > Chordata > Cladistia > Polypteriformes > Polypteridae > Polypterus > Polypterus senegalus. The sequence continues at coordinate 117,925,401 of NC_053159.1, forward strand.
TTGGTTACAAAACATCTACCACCACAGAAAAAAAACTGGCAAAATTATATAATACTACAAAAAATAAAACAAAAATACAAAGAATCCAATTTCAACTTCATTATAAATAAATGTAAATTATGACATAGTAAAGGCTAATGTCTGTCATGTTAAATATTGTAATTAAATAGCGCATTAGTTATTTCAAAACTACAATTTGGATTTTGTGAGATGGTTTTACTGTGAAGAGGTGAAAAGATTAAAATCACGTGACTTAAACACATTGAAAGTGAGAATTCTATTGATCGAAGTGGTGTAGCTACGAAGGACGAAGAATTGTGGGAAGTCGAGGAGCAAAGCCCTGCCCATTGACGCATGCTACTGTACCTGCATGTTAAGAACTTGAAAATGGAAATGCAAAGTGGAAAATGAAAATTCAATGAGCAGCAGGTGGCACCAGTGCTTATTTGCATTTTACTTACATATTGCTGCTTAGCCTGAAAATAAAATTGTAAATGGTGTTATTTTATTGTATTTTTAATTTTTGCAGCCTTCTTGTGCATAGACTTTGAATATGAAATTGCAAATGGTGTTATTTCATTTTATTTTTAATTTTTGCAGTATTCTTGCAACTACACTTTGAAAAATGAAATTGCATTTTCATTTTATAATTTTAATGTCCTTTTCTGCAGAAAATACCTCCCATAGCAATGGAAACCACTTTGCTGCTGTAACAAAATGGCTCATTTTATATGTATATGGTGTTCCAGATCTAATTATGCAATTTTCATTACGCAATAACTTATTAAGTTTACTACATACAAAATCACCTGAAAAATACCGGACCATCGAGAAGTGTGCGAACTGATGACATAAAGAATCGTCTTTGCGCCGAACTGAAATCGTGCCCGCATAAATCAAAGTCATTTAGATAATCTGGATCTGCATAATTAGATCTGGACCACCCTGTATGATGTGATATAAGTGTTTTCTTTTTTATTTTTCTGGTACAAGGAGCTTGAGACAGAAAATATAAGATAAAAGTATAGGGTTTTTGATGAGAACTAACTGGATAGTGCACCCAACAGATTTAAAAAGTAGTTTGTTAAAAGGGAAGTCTAAAAGGTACAAAGATTTGCTTTTTTGCTTATGTTCCTACAATGATTGTTTACTTACTTTTTATGGCTTAAAAAGCTAAGCGCAGGATATGAAACAAAGTCTCAGAGAAAACATGCAAGTTTTTGGCCTTGAACTTACATAACTGTAAACAGCACTTTAAAGCTACAAACAAGGGTAATCTACTATACTTGTAATCCTGTGACTCTATTTTCAATCCTGTACATTTAAAACCTGATCACTAGTAAAGCCCTAATATAACATTTAAGTGGGGGACCTTGTGCTTTAAAGTTAATTTTGAACAGATTGTCAATAATATATGTCATCCATTAACAACTGCTACAGTATTTCTATGTCAATCAGCACATCTGAATGATAGTTGCTACCTAAAATTTAGCAACTCTGAATATTAAAGGAAAGAAATTATTACTAAAGACATAAATATAAGTATTCTATATAAAACCTTTGTTTATACAAATAAACTAAATAGATTTATTGGGCATAGAAAGGATACACTTTGTAAATTGAGCAAACTATATATATATATATATATATATATTGTCACACACGCGCATGGGGGGCAGCTAAAGGGCTTGAGTGAAGGCAGTTCGGAGGCATGCCGGGATGTGGCAGAGTACACTGACTCTTTTTCTCCCTTGCCTGTAGACCATTCCCGAGGGATTCCACCTGGCTCTCCTGACATCACTTCCGGGACCGAGCCAATGGAGGTCGACCACACCAGCTCCAGCCCCTCTGATGTCACGTCCGGCTGTGATCCAATGGTTGAAGACAACGTGTTTGATCCTTATGACCTCACTTCCTGTCTTCCCCTTTAAAAACCTGCCCCTTTTCCCTTTTTCCTCAGTCTCGTTTTGGACTCTGTTGTATGTACTTCAGTGCTGGTTATTTTGATAAAAATGACTTTTGCAGCCAGGATACCATATTGCACGGGTGGCTGCCCCAAACCTTTATCTGTCTATGTCTCGTTTTGTGGCTATATATATATATATATATATATATATATATATATATGAAGGGGGCTACATCCTTTTAGAAAATATAACAACAGGAAGCAACAGGTTCACTGCCTGCTTATTCATGTACAGTATGTCTGTCTACAACCAGGGGATGCAGAACTGAATAAAGCAATGCAGGAATGCCCCTCACCAGATTATTTTGTATATATGTCTTGGCGGTTTGGCTGACTTAATGGTTAGATGGCAAAGAGATGTGCAGTAGTTGACAACTAGACATTTCTTACATTTGTTGTCTGATTCTTGGTCAATAACCTGTAATTGCACTGGCGACTGCTTTTGTCCTTTAATTATGATGTTAATCATAGTGAAAATCTGTAATACAAAGAACCACTTAACTGATTGGGTGCACAGTATGTTTACTAAGGACTAAAGGGGCTGTGTGCAGCACAGGTCACTATCTGTGTGAGATATGCATATTTTCCCTGCTCTTGTGTCTATTTTTTTCTACTCTAGAGTACTCTGGTTTCCACCATTTTCCCCAAAAAACATCTAGGTCTGACCCTGAATGGGATTAAGCAGGTTTGAGAAAGATATATTCTTTTATTAAAGGCCTTGTATAGAATACTGATTTACTGTTAGCCATAATGCATTGCTGGCAATATTTTAAAACATTTAGTACAAAATCAATGACTTTATATTCACCAATGACTTTGTATTATGAGTTACAGGCTGCACATTGTTATATTATTGTAACATATTCTCATTCTGAACACAGACTTCTACATTAATTCCCAACCTAACAGTTAAGGGGATATATGTTTCAAACAACACTATGGCAGAGATGGGGTCTGCTGTAAGCTCTTTCTATTGCTCATCTCTGTCGTTGTCCTTGTAACTCAAATGCAGGCTGGACACACAAGTACCAGGAGCTGAGTTAGAAATTTGCAGGGAATATCCTACCACGGTACAGTGACAGGCTTGCATATTGGAAATGTCACAGAAGTGATTGATTCTATCATAAAACTTTACTGAGGTCATAATCTACATAAACCATCCAGCAAAACACAAGAACTCTGTCACTAATGTAATATATCAGCAAAGCTTTACTATGGTTTATTCCAAACAAGTATAACAACAATTTTCCAAAAATAAAATGTGTATCAACCTGTCCCAGAAACAGCACAAATGGCTTTATGAAATCATCCAAAAACAATCTTAATCAGGAGATATTTGTATTGATAAAGGAGCTTACCAATTAATAAAATATTTAATTTTCTTTACAAAGTTAATGGTAAAAGACAGTAGATGAAAATAAATCAAAACTATTTCAAAACCAATAGGGTGAACACAGCCACTCTAACTCATGACACTTCTATGGTAAAATTAGAAAAACTGTACATTTTCCTTCACTTCAACATGATCTAAGTCCTCCACTAAATGTGTTTGAAGCTATGCATAGGATAAACATAATTCAGGTTATTCTTTATGCATGGGTGCTTTGAATTAATTATGATGAAAAACAATATCCACTGTTGTGAACTTTACCAAGATTACATATTCTTTTACTTCTCCTGCCTGAATATACTGTGGAAAACTATGGCTCCAACTGTCTATCTGACAGAGTGGTCTAAAGGAGGCAACAGACTGTACGAACAGCCAAAGCAGTCTTAGATTAAACAAGCCATTTCATTTGTTTCCTGTAGCAAAGCCTGTGTTGAAATCCCATTTTAGCTCTGTGCTTTTTGTATTTGAAAATGCACATTTCTGTCAAGTAAAGCGAAAGGCCAAAGTAGTCAAATGCAAGCAAACAGCACAGCACTAAAACTTCCACTTAAGAACCTACTGTGAGTGCAGTCAAACTATGCAGTGAGTAATTGTAAAGAGAGGATGTCTTTTGTTTTTGCATGAGGGCTCTCTTTGAAAAAACAGGCTCCAAGGTTTGTAAAACCATACTTCCTCTCTATGCAACAATTGTCTTTTAATTTACTCGCACTATTGACCAACTTAAGGGGTATTCAAGAGGAGTGGCTCTAAACCATAGCCTGCTTCAGAGTCTACAAAGCCTGAAATTAATGATTTCCCTTGAAAATGTGCACCCTTGTGGTTTTAAAAGCTAAGTGTTTATACCGTAGATTGAAAAAAAAATCAATGCAGTTAATAAAGAGACGGATGTTCTTATTTCAGCAAAGCAGGTAGGCTTTTCTATTTGCCTTTCTGTAGGCTACTTTGAGCCATCATACAATTTCACCTGCTATGCTGAACCAAAGGCTGAAAATGATGTGGGCCTCATTTCTGTGGCTTATTTGTCTTGTGAAATGTTCAGGCACTTGGCTAACAATTTATGGCCTGGTGTAACTATACATAAAATGAAATTCTGAATATAATATAAACAAATAATTGTTCATCTTGCTCCCTCACTGACAGATAGACTGGGATACTACATTCCACAAGACCTTAATTGGGGGGACTCTAGAAGCAGGCTTCCTTTAGGCTTTCACTGGCAAAAGGTGAGGATCTTCCCTCATTTGGTAAAGTCCTATTTGCAAACACAACAAAAATATATCCAATATCTGAATCTAGATTGCACTAGACTTTGTGCACATTTAGAGGATAAGGAGATAAACTAAAGCCACGATTCAGTCTTTGAGGCTTGTTTTCTTGTCTAATAATAACGAATGTTGTCCCAATATTTTATCCATGTAGGTTTTAAAAGCTATCACAGTTTCTTATTCAACCACATAGCATGGTGGTTTATTTCACATTCCCACAATACATTTTGTACACAAGTGCCTCCTGGCTTCTCCTATGTGCTTAAGTATATAATTCATAATTTAACTGAAAGAACTGTAATACATCAACTTTCAAATTCATCGATTCCAGCTCATCATCACGAGGAGGCAGTGCTTATCCTTATAGCACTAAGAGCAGAGCCAGAAACAACAATGAATGGAATGTCAGTGGCAGAGCACACACACACACTTTCACACTAGTCCAAATTAGTGCCTGAAATTAACCTGGCACATATATTTGAGGTATGTGAGAAAAACAAAAGCAGCCAGAGAAGATCCACACAGAAATATGGAGAACATGTAAACTCCAAATAATTGCCAGAATTCTGAAGCTTTCAGCCAGCAGCACTAACCATTGAGCTGTTGTGCCACGCAACATAAAGTATATGATCTAATGCCTTTTATGAATTTAGAAAGCCTGGATTTAGTCCTCACATAGCTATTTCATATAGTTAAAAATTAACTGTCCTTAGCTTTTTAGAGTAGGACATGTACTTTAGTCAGTTTCATTTTGTCTCCCAGAGATAGCTTCTAGCACCAGTTTATATTTTTATCCATCATTGCTGTGACCATAATTGCACCTTAATTGTACACTAAATATGATCCTTCCAGAACATTTATGTAGAACATCCATAATTTTGGAGACTCTGTATTGCACAATATATAGTTCTCCGTGACTGGCAAACAGGCAGTGTGAATAATCTATTTCAAATAAATGTGGAATGACAGTAAACTTTGATAACTTGAAAAAACTTTTTTTCTATATTTTCCTTTTCACTAAACAAATGTTAAAGGGACACCTAACTCTTTCCTCCTGTTTTGATAATAAACAAACGTGTAGCAGTGTAATGTTACTTTCTTTTATTTTTGTATTGTGAGGGGGTAGTTACAGGAACTGCTCACTCTCCCTAAAATATGTCATCCTTTTTTTTAGTGTAGTAATTACTACTCTAATTGATAATCTGATATAGAAGAGAGTAATAAATCTCTACAGCTAATGTTAACAGTATAAAAACTGCATAATCTATCCATCCATTTTCAGAACACAGTTAACCCATTACAGAATCACAAGGAGTAAGTACTATTGCATCACAGGGTACACTTCAAAACATTCATGTGGTGAAGGTTTGAGCCTTTAATCAACACAACATGCAACTCTTTCAGCTAAAGGGTAAAACTGGAGTACTGTACCTTGTCTGAAAAAAAACTTGTATTTTAAATACAAATATACAGAGAGTGTATATGAAGATGCTATAGTGAGGTTGGGAGCATTGCCACACCCATCACATGACAAACCATCTATTAAACATAATGCATGTCCAAATTTGTTAGACAGAAAAAAATCCTGTCTCCCTCTGTCTTCCTTTCTTGCTCTTGCTCTCCCTCTCTCTCTCTCTCTCTAGTAATAATAATATATAGTACACATAGTGTTATATATATAATATTTAAATATTGATGTGTGTGTGTGTTTGAGGGTATGTATTTATACACACTCACACACCCACGTTATACATCCTTTTACTTTAGAGGACAATTGCCTGCCAGACTAATTTAGAATTTTAAAAGGGTCAGCTTCCGTAGTCACAACAATAACAGGAAAAATAGCATCAGGATACGTGCTATTCATCTTGTTTGCAAACTATTTTAAAATCATTTTAAAGTAAATATAGACTTTCTACCAGTCAAGACACTCCTTAGTATACAACATCAGAGGCAGACAAAGTTATACAAACCATAGAGCTACTTCAGTTTTGCAGCACATGCAGAGAGAAGTGCAGATGACATACCATGGTCTTGAAGCACTATTGTGGCTGTCCATTTTGTCTGTAACCAGTAGCCCATAAGTTGCTTGTGAGAATTGGCCTTTTATCTCAGAGTTTAGTGGTAGAGGAACACCAGAGGCCAGTAGAAGAAATTCTAGCCTCCACCAAGTCATTATCTTAATCCATTTAATTTGGTTTCAGGCATATGTGGCTAGAAGCCTGTCCTGTAGAAACAAACTCTTGACAGGCTGTCAATCTATAATTGAGCTCACCTCCACATACATTAACACTCACTCATAAATGGTTAGTGTAGATTTACCAATTAACCATACATATTTAGGATGAGTGAGGAAACCTGAAATACCCAGGCCAGTAAACAGGAGATGTAAACAGTGACCAAGCCAGGACCCCAAACCCAAAACCTGGAGTTGTAAGGCAGCAGATTAAATAAACTACAATGTTGTGCCACTTCATCTTAGTATTCAATTATCTAATTTATTGCTCCTATCATTCCTAAGAGTTTAATTTTGTTTTGCAAGAAACTCAGTAAACATGAGCACTGCTTTAATGCCATTCTGGCAAGTGGATGCAGAGCTATCAATAAGGACAGCACATTTAACACATTTACGCTCTTTACTTATTTCCTTTTCCTTTTACGAACTCATGTTACAGGTAACAGTGTGCTTCATTAATTTCTATTAAATATTGTCCTTTACCAAAAAGAACACTTAACAGAAGGTAGGCACCAGTGTTCCTAATGGGTGCTGTTAATCCTCTTCCATGTACATCGTCTGTGCTGAACACCATCACCATGCTGCTTTAATAAACACCATTGTACAAGAAGTGAAAAATAATCCTTAATAAGTATCTTGAGTAAATCTACTTCATTCCTGTAAATTAAACATAAACTCTTTGTTAACTTCCTTAATAAAGTGTGGTGCAAGTGGGATCCAAAGTAACTCTTGCTTAGATCTGAAATTTGTTGTTCTTTTTCTTTTATAATTTTAACAGAAATGTTCAATTTCCCATTGTAAAATGGAAAGGGGGGGGTGTGTCTCTGTTTCTCTATCTTGTTATACTGTGAATGAATTTACTTGTGTTGTTTGACTCATTATAATAAAAGTAATAAAGGCTGAATGGATAAATGGCTAAAAAGACGGTGCTGAAAAAAATATATATATATCTTTTATTTAAAGTATAATTAACTCTGACACTGAATATGTAAATTGGCACAATAAATAGGGACAAAATAACACGTCTGATTAACACAGATTGCCCCCAATTGATACACTAGTTGGAATGAAAACAAGACCCCAAAGCAGGCTACTCCAGGACAGAGTTTACAAACCCCTCCCTACACCCTCCTCCCCACCGTCTTGTGAAATAGCTGTAGCAGCTGGATACGGCTTCTAATTCTGCGACTAATCCCACAGGACTTGCTTCTGTAGTTTTACAAAGACTCCAAAAATGTTAATGCGCTTCAAGCCATTATCAGCAGTATTTGGTAGTCATTAGAAGAACTTAAACACATATGAAAGGCAGGTGGAATACTCATGCGATCTGTCTAATGGCAAAGACGAGGGGAGCTGTCTGGCTTTGACTCTTCGGGTTTCATTCTCCCCCTTAGAGTGGACCACTGTTGTAATTCCCTTATCTGTTTATAAGATTTATTTCCTTTACTGTACTTGTCCTTACATTCTGTACTTAAGTGTCCGACACACTATTCTGTACATTTACCAACAGTATTTTCTGTGTGTGCTTGTGTGTGTGTGTTTAATTGTGAACATGTTGCAGACGCATTCAGCCATGCTTCCTGAAATTGCTCTGTTGTAGCACCAGGAATAATACAGTGGTTAGCGTTATTTTCACGTTTAACACCAGAAATCTTCTTTATGGAGTTTGTACCTTTCTTTGTTATGTGGGTTTCCCTTTAACATCCCAAACAAGTAGATGCTGAATTAACTGGAAGCTGAAAACTGGCCAGGAGTTGGTGAGCCCGCTACTAAAATGCACTGGCTCTGCCTTGTGTCCAGTGGTGCCAAAATAGGCTCCTGTTCTCTGGGACCCTAAAACCAGATTACATCAGCTCAGAAAACTGATGGATGTTTTGCACTCAGAAGCCTCAATGGCACTACATTCCTTATCTTTCAAAAGTTTTGTATTATGGGTATATCGACAAAGACACGACTCAAAGTTAGAAGTTCACCCCTGGCTGCCTGATTCTGAGAAGGTCATTTGACTTTTCTAGGTTCATTATGAATATGCCTATTTTTGTAACATCTGGATGGCACTAATAACGCAGATATTTGATGTCCTTTTGTTACTATTTATTAGTGGCTCCCAATAGTAGTTCTAACACACCATCCCCTAAAATGTCTTACCTTGACTGTGTTCCTGGTAAGTCTTCCAAATGAGTTGGGGATGATCACTAGAACTGGAGCAGTTGAGTTACTGGATGCCCTCCTCCTCCTGTGCAATGCTGTCCCTGGCACAGCCCAGTCTAATGCTACTAGACCTTCATCACTCATTTGTAGACAGTCTCTTATGAAGTGAATTTTACCATCAACTGGCCAGCAGGTATTGAATATAGTTTGCAGGAAGGGGCTAGAAGTCCAGTTCCAAGTCCAACTTAGGCTGGTCCAGAAGCCGTGGAAGGTAGTGCAATGCTTGATGAGGTAGTTGGCCAAAGCTGAAGGTTTGCAGATGAGTAAGATGGCATCCTTAGAGTCATCACTTAAACTGGAACTTGGATGGCCCCTTAAGTGGTCCTGTAAAGATGCCCTAGCTTTCCCAAATGCAAGGTGCTGTTTAATAGCCCAAAAGCAACCAATGAAGATCAGTATGCACAACACACACAACAATTCGAGCATTGTAGAGCAGAAGAGATGTGTAGCGTCCTAAATCACACTTAGTGTGCAGGAGCCACCAGAAAAATAGTATTCAAAGGGACATTATACTGTATGTAGTGGAGGTAGCAGAAGAAACTATCCTAAATTATGACCAGTATTCTGAAGGAGCCATATACTGTATGTGTCCTAATTATGATCGTAGGTGTGAATAAGCACCACAATCAGGATGACACAAATCAGAACCACAGCACTTGGCACGTACCATATGGCCAGCTTTGTAAAATGCATTAAGTAGAAGCAACCAAAAACACAGTGTCCTAAATCACAAGTGGGTCGTTACCACATAAAATTGTATGGGTGTTCAGCCTCTCAGTTCCTTGTCCTGAAGTCCTCATGTTTCAGAAAAATGCAGTTCAACTGAGTAGGTAGGTTATGCCGATCTGGAAAACAGAGGACCTTTCTTCAAACATCAGTAAATGGAGGTGATAATTAGTCTGAAACCATTCTCTTTAGGTTACGCCTGATCTGTTTCAATCGAAACATCGAAGTGCTTTGCGCGCGTTCTCAGCAGCTGCATCTTCACACGACGAGAAACGCTCAAAAGCAAATTAAATAAATAAATTTAAAAAAAAACGCGTCCCTCAGACGCACTTTATCTCTGCAATTCCCAAAATGCAGCGCCCGTCGTAAGGTAGACTGGTATCGATAACTGTCATTTGGTGTTAACGTCCAGGACAGGTAAAGCTCACGTCCCAGTGGTCACCGGGATCCTGACTGGACGCCGACTGTCTCGGCTCCGCAGGCAGAAAGGTGAGAAGTCCTGCCGCTTCGAACAGCCGCGCGCTGGAGTGACAATGAGACGCACCAGTAAGATAGAGGAGGGGCGAGGGTGGGCGGAGCCACTGGGACTGGCCTCGAGCTACTCGTTACGTCAAGGCGCTGCGGTCAGGGCAGAAGGCGAAGTAGTCGTCGGAACCCGCGTACAAAGAGGAACGGGGAGCAGAATTACACATTTGTATTGACATAAAAGCTGGCCGTGGTTCACGAAATGACGAAGGCGCGAAACACCGCGGAGCAAACACGATACCTCGGAGAGGGAGATACGTGTACTGCTATGCAAAAATAGCGCACAAGAGAGAGCGAACAGTGGAGGGTGTTTGTGTGCGCGTGTGTGTAACATGCGCTGTCCAAGTTTGTTTTAAATCAGCCTGGGACGTGTCTTTTAAACTTGTTTATGAGATAACCATGGTGACTCAGCCATGGGTGTGCCACGGGCTGCCAATGCCTGCCAAATGAGACGATCTATAAAGATTAAAATCCAAAAAGTGTTACGCAGCCTCAACCTGGTACAACTGCAGATTAAAAACAACACATGTACATGCATAAAACACGTCGACGTCTGTAGATGGCGGGTATGATATGTTTACAATTATATATACATATATATGTGTGTAAAATCGTGTAGCAAACAGCGTTCATGTAAATTTTAAATGGCACACATTTAAGATTTACAGTGCTAGCGAATATAAACTGGATTATGCAAAATAGATAATTTTTAAAAAATTACTTTTCCATTAACAACAAAGACAGAATGTACCAGCAGTTATGTTGTGCTGTGATTATTACATCCTTTTCTGTACTGTAGGATTAGTATTTCATTATTTTTAGGAACTCTAGATTGTGCCCACTAATTTCTTAATTGATTTGGACTTGATCTCACCACAGTTGCATTTATTTTGCCGACGCTTGTATCCAAAGCAACGTACAACATTTCTTTTCCTTTTCTAATTGGAGCACAAGCAGGTGAAGTGACTTACTCAGGATTACAGTGTCAGATCAAACATCAGGATTTGAAGTCCAAAGCCTTAAGCTCTGCACCACACTGCCTGCTACTATATGCATACATATTTGTCCTTGTAAACTGATCTGTGGTCCAGGTATGTCCTACTTCCTCCCTTCCTATGGAGAGTCATGTCATGTGTTTCAGATCATTAACCCATATGCTCCTGTATATGGAAAATCTGCAGCGAGTCACTCCCTGCCTTGTGTTGATATGTCTGTATCACTGTCTATGCTGAATTTTGTCATGCAGTTGGTTAGATCTCTGAATAGCCCAGATAGACCGGGTCTGTTGAAACAACTCCAACCAAGGACAATCAAATTACAGCAGCCCCCTCAAGGACATTGCTGTGGTAGTTCATTGTGTAAGAACCTGTCGAGGGCAATAAGGGGAGTTTGCCTGTCAGTCCTTGATTAATTATGAATAAATTGAAGGATAAGTTCAAGGAAAGGCTGACAAAGTGGCCGATGAACATGTCAACAGTATATTGCCCCCCAACTCTGGGATGCTGGCCAAATTGTCGTTATCACATTCCATTGTCCTGTTCACTGTAGCCATTGTTAAGACTGCAGTTAATATAAAAAATGCTTATATAGGTTTTAAGGTCCTTGGAAATGAGGATTTAAGAGCTTTTAAAGTTGAAAGTAACAGCAATAGAGACTGGTCAATAAGATGAGAATAGATAGACATTCCTCTGGCTCCTTAAATGTATAAAACAGCCGTGAGTAATGTGGACAGCATCTACAGAAGGCAGAGATTTTCCATTTTATATATCACCTAAAACAGTAAAGCCTGTTACTCAAGTTTGTGGATTTGGGGTGTTCTCAATTTCGATCCTTTCTCAGCCTATGGTTATCCATCTGTCTTCTCATCTCCATGTGTACCCTCATTTTCTTCCTCTCAGTTACAAGTATGTGTTAGCTGCATAGATCACTGGGGTAATTATTTGAAAGCCTATAGTTCCTAATTCTAAGTCCAGCTAGGGCCCTGAGCCAAGACATTTCAGTTTGGAGGAATTTAACCTTCAGCTGCCATAACACATGCTCAAGACACAAATCTTAATCCAAAACTGTGTGAAGTTCTTTAGTATGTTTTTCTTCAATATAAACTTGAGTTATATATCAGCCAGACAGCAGTTTATATATTGCTTCACAGCCAAGTGAGTCTCTTTTTAGTAAGTGGCTCTTATCACGTTTTCAGTACCTAATGATACTTAGTGAAAAACACATCCAACTCTGAAGAAACTGGCAGTCAACACGAAGATTGCTTCTTCAGAAAAGTATTACAAGAGTATGATTATTAGCTTCTTTAAGGGGCACCATTCTCTCTGAGTTTGTCCGGGTTTTCTGCACATGTACAAAAAAGACACGTAAGTTAGTTTGATTGTTAATTCCAAACTGGCCCCTGTGTGGTGTCAACTGGCACTGTCTTCAGAGCTGTTTACAGCCTTGCACCCAGTGCTATGTGCAGGTAGGCCAATGCCCACTCCTTTACCCTGTGTCTGGTTGGGCAGGCTTGAGAATATTATGTAATGTTATAAGGCGAGAATGCACCCAAACATTTCTTTTCTCCAAAATGGAATGACAGTGGATTTTGTGTTATCCCACACTCCTTTGATGATTAGAATAGGACACAGAGGTAAATGCTATTTCATCACAGCTCCAAGGACCTGAATTAAGTTTCTTGACTTGCTGCTCTATCAATAACATTTTCAAAGCTTGTCTGTGTCCATGTGGGTTGTCTCTTAGTATGCTGGTTTACTTTCACATCTGAAAGACATGTCTGTTAGGATGATTGGTGTGGCTAAAATGATCTGCTAGTGTTCAGAAATTGATGGATGAATGAATGGGGAGGTTTGCTTAAGTGTGCTGTGTGATGACCTGATATAACAATATAAGAAAATATGAAGTCAGACAAAAAAGAAGAAAACATTCAACTCATCAAGCTGTTTTGGTTAGCAAATAGATAAGTTGTCACAATATCCTATCCATACACTATTTAAAAATGTCTATTTTTCTTCTTCAGCTACAGTTTGTTGCACAATGCCATGAATCTTTGTGTAAAGAATTTTTTTCTTATCCTATCCAAGGCTGGCTCCCGTCTTGAACCCAACACTGTTGGGAGTGACCCCGGTGTCAAAAAATAAATGGGACTTGTCTGGCATTTAATATTACACATATTATACAGGTGACATATGATGCTATATATGAATGATTTTATTTTCTAACCTGCTTAGTCTGGGAAGATGTGGTGCCAGTGCTCATCCTGGACTCAGTGGATGTAAGGTGGGAACCGACCCAAGAAACGGTGCCAAAGTCATACTCCCACTGGGCCAGCTTAGAGTCTACAGTGACGCTAACGTGCATATACATCTTTGACATGTGAAAATTAAACTGGAGTGCCTAAATAAAAAAACCCACACTGGCACAAGAAGAACATGCAGATTTCACACAGACAGTGTTAAGGCATACCCAGCACTATGGAGATGAAAGGCAGAATCCCAGATCACTGCACAGCCCTGTAACATCACTTCAAGAGAGGCCCATCATATCAACATCTAATTCAAAAGGCAGGCTCAATTATGGGGTGTTCTCTGGAAACCCTGGAGGTAATAGCAAAGGAGAGAACTAAAGCAAAACTGAGTGACATTATGAATAATGCTGCACATCCTCTCTAAGACACATCAATACTGAGGACCTTCAGCCAACAAATTATTCAGCAGGATTGTGTCAAGAAATGCTACTGGTGGTCTTTTATACCAGCAGCAATATGTCTGTATAAGTCACTGGGACTAGGACTACCATTTTGGAAGTTTTCTTTCTTTTTAATTTTCATTCTGGTGTCTGTTCAGACCTTATTATCTATCTATCTATCTATCTATCTATCTATCTATCTATCTATCTATCTATCTGTCTATCTATCTATCTGATGAACTTCTCTAAAAAGCCAAAGATTCCCTTAGGGACAAATAAAGTTCTGTTTTCCTATCTAATCTTATACATGGTTGATCACTGCTGTCTACACATGTCTAAAATAATCAAAAGACATTTTGTAATTTGTAAAAAGTGAGGAATATGTCCTTAAGTGCTGTTTGCACTTTGATCTATCTATCTACCTACTGATTATGAATCTGAATATTTCCTTGTTAATATTAATATCTTTGTTGCTTTGTTTTGGAAAATTTGAGTAGTGGTTGAATCTGAACTGAGTGGTCCTGTCAGGTACTGCCAGTTTAATGCCTGTATTTTATTATCATGGGTGGTGCAATGGCACAGTGATATAGCACTACCACCGCAAAGAACTTGTTAGGTTCAATTCCATAATTGAAGCCTTCTGGATGATATTCTCAAAGTTGTTTTCCGCAGTTACTCATAGATCTTCTTATGGTTCAAGGACAAGTTGTCAGGCCCATCAGTGATTTTAAATTGCCCATATTTGTAATTATTAATTAGTGCACTGGGTTCATAAGTAGAAGTGAGCATAGTAAGAATATGTTTAATCAATTTTCAGGTTATTACATTACACCCACGGCAGTAAAGAAAGATGTCTCTTCATCTTGACTCAGAATTTGATTATGTGAAGCAAAAAAAAAACAGAATCTGGTTAGCAATGCTGCCTCACAGCTCTAGAATCCTGAGCTGAAGTCATGCACCAGGCCATTGTCCACATGGTTGCATATTCTCCCTGTATTTGTGTGTTTCCTTTCACATCCTCAAAAATGAATTGACTATTCTACACCAGCCCCTTCTAAATGTGTATATGAGTGAGTCCTGTGATCGACTGGGTTAGCACCTGCTTTGTACCCAATGTTGCCAGGAACATTGTTTTGTAGGCTCAAAACACCCAAGTGATCCTGAATTGGATCAAATGAGTTTACAAATGTTATTTATGCTATAATTGAAACCAGCTAACTGTTCTAGAGAGTTTGTCTCTAATGAATAGCACAAGACTGGCATTTTGTTCTTCCTTCTACTCTGGGATACACTTTGTACCAGGGAGCCAGATGACAGTGGGACCTGGGGGAATAGTATAGATGCTGGATACCCTTACATGGATGGGATGTCACACCAAGAGGTGTCTAGCTGCAAGGCTGTCTTAACAGCGGTGCACTGGAGCCCCTATCTACATAACCACTCAGCAAGTCACAACATACATAGATTAGCATGGGGCCCCTGGGCAACTGCCCAGCATGCCCATGCGTTAAGATGGCACTGTCTGGCTGGGGATGAACTATACAAAATCAATAACTCCTTTGGCTTCTAGTGGGCACCAGCATTATCATGCTGTAATGGTTAATGGAATTCACCAAGGCTCCTGGGAACTGTAGTAGACTTAGTACACAGTATCACTTTACATTGCTGAAAATATTGTTTGGAGGTCAAGGAGTTTTTCACAAGGTATTAGGTAGTAGGAGTGCAGAAACATGAGTAAGGAGTACAACATGGAAGCTGATTTGTTTCCTACTCCAAAAATGGACTTCTGCATTTTATTTTGCATTTTATTTTGCATGTTCTTTTTTTATCATGGTGCTGGAAAGTGGCAATGTGTTGCATGTTTACCAGACATGCAAGTAAGAGCTTCACTTTACTTTGCTGACATGATAATATTAATACTACTACTATTATTTGCAGGGCTCTCAGGAGAATCAGAGGTGACCAGGATGTGCTTCCCAGCAGACCGGACTGGTGCAACCTGCTAGTCTTATAAGGCTCCCCACCTCCTTAGTCAGGCGGGCTTAGAGTGAAGAAAGGAGCAGAGGTGAGGGCTGACCTGGTGAGGAGGCAGAGGAAGCCAGTGGATTTGGTAAAAGGCTGGGAGGTTTGAAGGAGCTGGTAAATGATTTAATTGCTTATAGTTGTAGCCAAGGCACCCATTGTCTAGTAGATACATTAGAGAAATGTATCAAGTCTTTGAGTGGCATAATCTTTGTTATATTTATGTGTTTTGTTTTACCCTACCTTGCAAGTTTTAGGTCACTTGATAAATGATCATCCTAACAATTATGTGGACTTCCATTGTGTTATTCTAGGTATAGGGTATGCTCCAGAGCACTCCGTTCTTTCACACCTTCAATCGACTGTTATTATAGTTTATCTGCTCTTCCTTGCTGCCAAGGATCAGTCACAATTTGGACTGAAGAGTCAAAGCAATTAATGTTCACACTTACTTGCTCACTAATCACAAACTTACTCAAGAAGGCGCCTCACATGCATTCACAACTTGATCACTCCTGACTCTATCCTCAAATGCTCATGTTGTTTGTCTGTTTTCTTTATGGCTACCTTTTGCCTGTAGGCCATGTCTTTTTGTCCTTCAGCCACCATTCTTTACTGAATTAATCTCTAAACAATGCTACTAGTGATTCTTGTCTCTTCATGCTGGCAGAAGTACACCGCCCCGAACCAAAACTAAAATGTGGTTGTAAGGACATTTGTGGCATGATGCCAGCTGAAGGTTTGTTTTAATGCATTTAAAGTACGTAAAGATTTTATCCTATTTCAAAAAAGACTAGTTCTCTCATTTGAAGAATTTATCAGAGAATAGCAGCCAATGCAAAAACCGAGAACTGAGATCTCCTTTAACACCTCTCTCCTCATAATTTATGAGCCTATGTTCTTGGATTAAATATTAGTCTATGATGGGGTATCATTGCTCATGTATTTATTCACATGAGGCCAATTTAGAAACACTAGTTCACCTAAGTGTGTATCTTTAAATTCTGTGAGGAAATCTACAGTATGTGAAGGCATCTTAGATAGGATGTTAAACAAAAAAACTGGTTCATAAAATGCTTCAATTCTATGACACCATGATGGGACTGAGACCAATGATGCTTTAAACTGAAACTGCAGCATGTGCATTCTCCCTTTGTTCCTTTATTTTTTGTGTAGTCAATTTAATTTCCTAAAACAACATATACACATGCGAGTAAATATCTTTCTCTCAGTATGGGTGGGCCCTGTGATGGATTGGCAACCCGTCTAGGTCAACCTTCTGTCTTGTACCCATTGCTTCCAGTATAGCCTATGACTCCCTGCATGCCTGTACTGGAAAACCTGAGTTCACAAAATAGATGGAATAATAGACAAGTCACCACGCCAAAAGTAAAGACTGGCTGTGTCTCCATTAAATCAGTGATGCAACTGACTCGTCCAACTCCTATTATCTGAAAGAAAAGCTGATTAGCTAAACATAAGTTACACCCTAATAATCCAACAAAGTCATGGAAAACTGACCAACATAATCTTAGTCTACATGACTGGATACATTTAGAAGATTTGTGGAGTTACAACAAGAAACCTGTCAGTCCTATTCAACTAATATATCAAGTTTTAAGGGTCAACAAAGTCCTACTGTCTATCACAATACCTGATAATTTATTCTGTATGTTATTCTGTAGGTTCTCTGTGTGAAGAAAAACTTTTCAACATTTGTGTAAAATCTACATTCATATAAAACTGAAAAACTGAAATCTAGTTAATTAAAAAAAAAAAAATCAGCAGTTCTGAACCAACTTAAGGAAACTGACAACACGAGCGGCTGATGTCAAAAGAGCTCTTTGCCATTTTTGCTGATGGTTTGGCTATCTGTGGTCAGAGAGTGAGCTCTACTTTAAAATAGACATCCTGGGTCCCAGTGGCACAGTCCTCTGGCTGTCATTGAGAAAACTGTGGAACATAGTCATACTGATCAAGAATGTTGCCCCACTTTCACTGCATGGATCCCAGTTTTCCAAGCCCAGTACCATTTTTGTAATGCACACTTTGCATATTACTGCAGTTTCAGCTTTAATCTGTAGGTGGTGTAGAAGGTCATTTTTATGAGGACACACACTTGGCTTCTTTCTTGGAATCTGGAAAGCAAATATCTGTGAGAAAAAGCAAACACAACACGGCCTGACATCCAAAAGGCTAATGTGCCTCAGCAGAATCAATTTATCTCCCTTGCGGAGACTGAGAGCCACTGCTGAGTAAGAATGTGCGTATGCACATTATCATGTTACCAGCCATAACTGAGCTTTGGCAGCACATAGAAAAACATGTTCTTTTATCAGCTGGATCATGTGAAGTACAGTTTTAGGTGCACAAGTAGTATATAATACTGATATATGGGGGACACAATCTGCCAGGCTGGTCCTCTTGAGGCCCTCCTTGCTGCAACAAGCCAATTAGAGGCAGATGTTGGCTGGTTCAGCTTTCACAGCTTGTCAAGCCCCAATTAAAAGTGAGAGTACGGCTCTCCCACAATGACTCCCTCATTAAGCCGCTTTCTTAAAAGATGGGATGGGCGGTTACTATGAATAACCAGTATACAACTAGCCAAGAGTGGAGAAAAACTCTGATTTCCTTTTCATATCCAGCTGGATAGACATGAGGCCAAGAGAGCAGGGAGTGATAGTAGGAGTTAAACAGAGGACATGAACATTAAAGGGGGGCCTGGTCAGACATTCATAATGGTGGTGTGAAACATTTGTCCTTAATGGGTCCTCCCCCTGAGAAATAAAATGCCTTAATAATAATAAGTAGAGTCATTGGTTGAGATAGCACACGTCTGAACTAAGCAGACGGGCCATTGCATGGGCAGAAGGGTGTACTGGAAAAGACAAGCATACTGATGTGAGGAGAGACAGTCAAGGAGGAATTATGCCTCTGTGTTGTGTGCAAACTCTATGAAGAGTTGGCAAAGAGTGGTGCTAGGTGTAGTGGTAAAGAACAGGACATCTTAAAGAAACAGCTGCAAGAGAACTGGGCACACATTACAGTGCATAGACTTGCGGAATGGCTGGGCATTTGGGCACTTACTAATCTGAAAGGTGGCATACTCCTGAGGGTGATGATAGTTTTAAAAATGGAGGTTAGAAGCAAGGTGGTTTACAGCAGTACTTGATATAGGGGTGCCTTCAAAGCAGTTCAGTAAAAATGTGGTGCTTTGGCAAGTGAAGCATGCCAGTGCTAACTGGTTATTTTAAACGGTCATGGAGATTTGGCATTTAGCACTATATCTGAGTTATGAAAATGTGATTCTTATGGATAGAATGAGAGAGAAGTCCATAAATTATTGTGAAGAAGAAAAAATATTGTAAGAAGAAGTCACAAAAAGGGCAGGACAAGGTTTAATCGAAAAACAGACACGAGTCAAAACCAACAGGGATGAAACAGATCCTTCTAAACATTGTACTGGTAGTGTTATGGACAAGCCAGGGTTCCTCTTCTGGCTCATGTTTAAAGTGCTTCTTTGTTTTCTTTTCATTATCATTCATTTTTTATTGCTTTTAACAATATTGTTCTGTTCATATATTATTTACTTAATTACGTATTTTCATTTTTTTTCCAGTTTAGTTATGTAATTTCAATGTGTATTTTTCTGTTCTCTTGTGGGTGGTTCCCCAACAGGCGCCTTAGGGTACTATGAAGTCTGATGGGAAATGCCATCCCTTCCCATTCAGTGAATATACTAATGGTGGATTATTTTGCACTGCTTCTTAGGATTATTCTTGTGGATTCTGTATCGTGTCTGCTTAGGACTGTCTTGTAGGCAACTCTTTTTGCTTCCTTTTTTGCATCATTTTAATTATTTTTATTTTTATTTTCTGTTTTTGTGAATAAATTCTTATTTACAAAAATTCCTTGTGGGACTTGTCTCTGCTCCAGCTGCAGTTGCACAGTTGTTCCCCAATTTTAAGTGTTTCTTAACTTCAAAGCTTGATCTCCATTTTGGGGCCTAGCCATTAAGCCTCCCAATTTCATCGGGTTAGGCTTTCCTTGGGGTAAGGTCTCATCCCATTTCTATTTTGTGGAGCCAGAGAATTATAACAGTTACAGGTAAAACCAAAATCAAACTCCACAAGAAAGGAAAAGTTAAAATCAGGAACACTTGAAAATAACAATTGATTTATTTTGCCATCTAGTATTAGAAGTACTACAGAGAGTTTTCAGTCCAGCAGAAGAATGTCTGAGACAGATGCCCTGAGTGTTGTCACCTGTCACCACAAACCACAGAAAGTTGAGTAGGCCACCAAAAACTACACAGAAGGCCAGATCTGCCTTTATTTTAGGTCTGGACCCACTGGATTGGCCTCTCCACAGGCAGCCTCATACCAACTCAAATTATATGCCTTTTTGGCTACACAGGCCCAGAAGTAAGGTTTAGGCTTTTAAAGTTCAAAATGTCTTAAACAATGTCCTGTAAAGAGGAGAGGGAAAACTGTTTATATGACTTTGGTCTAAAGGACAAAAAAGTATCCTTATATTTAAAGATTTTTATTTTAGGAAATGAAAAAAAGAACAAAAAAAGCAAAGCCAGACAAAGAGAGAGAGAAAAAAAAGTTTTACCTGAAAGGCAAAACCTAAAATATATTAGTCAAGAAAAACACAAGACAGAGAGCAGTAACTTAAGACAAGATTCAGTTGATAAAGCCAGTAAATACAAATGAAACAAAAAAATTACAAAAAACAGGTGCAAAACAAACAAAACAAAAACCAGAGCGGACTATTCTATCACTAGCTTTAGCTTTTACACAGGTGGGACAGTCATATGGGTCTGTCTCCTTGGGCTCCACATTAAGGAGGCAGGGCAGATAACACAAATCACTAAGCTTGTTGTAACACAAAATTGCAAAATGAATAAACAATACCAAAGAAAACCATAATATAACATAAAATAATATTAAACTAAAACCAGAATTTATAGCATACTGTGAAGCTATATTTAAATAACAACAAAAAGACTAAATAAAAAAGAAATTAATGTAGCCAGGATAACTTAAGCATAACACTTATGACATCAACCACTGCATCACTGACAGACACATAATGACATTTCAACCCATGATCAGAACAAAATGGTGACCTTCATAAGATCCAAAATGGTGGACAAACTAGAAGATATACATTTTATAAATGTCCAGCAGCCAGAGTTTCAAGTTGTTAAAACATAGAATTATAACTGTGAATGTATAGTGGGGTTTGTTTTCAGAAGAGTTGAAGGGAGTTAATAAATATAGACTTTGGAACAACTTGGGACACTGATAAAGACCAGGCATTACAAAGAAATGGCTGTGAAGATGCAGAGTTCACTGGGCCAGAGGAGATATGACAAGGTTTGAGTAGCTGTGTACTAGAGATGGTTTGCAGTAGTGTCTGGCATTAGGGAGTGAGTAAATATGAAGAGTTGGTATGATTTTTAAGGGAAGGGCACATAGACATGTAGGCTCAACAGCTTACTAGAGAAGTGAGCATGAGGGTGTATAGTGGGGTTGACTTTTAGATGAACTGGACACTTAAATGTGATATCAACCAAGCTCACCAGTATGAAGTATAATAGATCACAATAGATTTTAGAAGAGTATGGCAACAGGATAGTTCACAGACAAAACAAGGGTATACCAGGGTAACGTGAAGAAGAGGTGACCACAGGTGAGGAATGAAAGCTTGCCAGAAAATCTAGGCAGACTGCTGCTTATTAGATTGGCTTCCAAAAAATAGCTGTGCCTGGAGGTGTGGAATGAGGATATCATAAGGAGTCCTTGCTATGGATTGATTCAAATGCATGGGCAGTTCAGATTTCAGCACAATGGTTAACAGAAAAGCCATGCATTATAGCAGTAATGGATTGTACATGCAGGCGTTGATTACACAAATTGACAAGGCTATAGTGAGAAGTAGTATTTTTTCAAAGGACACCCTGTATGAGACCCTGCAAGTTGACCAAAGGACAAGCCTAGACTGTGTGAACCAAAGTGTCCTCTAGGCATGACATAACAAGTGCACATGCTGACAATAAGCATGAGATTGGGAAAAGAGAGGAAGTCATTTGCATAGCTTTCAGGAAAGCTACAGTTTGGTCCATAAATATATAGACAGTAATACAATTTTCATGATTTTGTCCACCCCAATGGATTTGAAATGAAGCAATCAAGATGTGATTGAAGTGAAGACTTACAATTTTAATTTAAGGTATTTAACAAAAAGATTGTGTGAGCCATTTAGAAAAGATAGCCAATTTTATGCATGGTCCCTCATTTTCAGGGGCTTGAAAATATTTGGACAAACTAACAATCATAAATATAATGATCATTTTCATTTCTTGGTTGAAAAATCTTTGCAGTCAATGATTGCCTGAAGTCTAGAATTGTTGGTCTTCTCCAAGTGCTGGGTTTCCACCCTACTGATGCTTTGCCAGGCTTTTACTGCAGCTATTTTCAGGTGCTGCTTGTTTGTTGGAATTTCTGCCTTTAGTTTTGTCTTGTGAAATGCAAGTTCAGTTGGGTTGAGGTCAGTTGATTGACTTGGTCATTGAAGAATATTCTACTTCTTTGCCTTGTAAAGCATTTGATTTACGGTCACAGTATATTTTGGCTCATTGTCCATTAGTACTGTGAAACGTTGTCCTATCAGTTTTGCAGCATTTGTCTGAATCTGAGCGGATATTATGGCCCTGCACACTTCAGAAATCATATCATCAATAAACACCAGTGACCCATTTCCATTGGCAGTCCCGTATGCCTATATCATAACAGTTCCTCCACCATGTTGCACAGATGATGTGGTATGCTGTATATTATGAGCTGTTCCTTCTCTTTTCTATCCATCATTCTGGTACATAATGATCTTAATTTCATTTGTTCAAAGGAATCTGTTCCAAAAATGGACTGGTTTTGAAAACTGTTTTCTGGCAAAGTCTAATCTGGCCTTCCTATGCTTGAGGATTACCAGTAGTTTGCACCTTGTGGTATACCCTCTGTGTTTACTTTAATGAACTCCTCTCTTGATTGTAGACTTTGGCAATGAAAGTCCTACTTCTCAGACAGTATTCTTGGTTTGGCTAAATGTTGTGAAGGGGTTTTTCTTCACCAAGGAAAGAATTCTGTGGTCATCTAGCAGAGTTGTCTTTTATGATTGTCCAGGCCTTCTAGAGTTGCTGAGCTCATCAATGCGTTCCTTCTCTTTACCAGATGGTTGATTTGACCACTTCTGGTGTTTCTGCCATCTCTCTGAAGAATTTGCTTTGTTTTCTCATCTTAATGATGGCCTGTTTTTACTTGCATGGACAACTCTTTGGACCTCACATTTAGAGTTAACAGCAACAGCTTCCAAATGCAAATTCGACAATAGGAATCAACTTGATACCTTCTGTCTGCTTAATAGTTAATGAAATAAGGAGGGACCTACTCACAGCTGGCTATGGAACAACTTGTTAGTCAATTGTCCAAATACTTTCGAGCCCCTAAAAATGAGGGAACCATGCATAAAAATGGCTATATTTTTTAAATGGCTCATATGATATTTCTGTTAAACCCTTCTAATTACAGTAGTGCTGAAAGCGTACACCTCAATCATGTAATTATTTCTTCATTTCAAATCTGTTGTGGTTGTATATGAAACAAACATGATGAAAATTGTGTCATTGTCCAAATACCTATGGACCTAACTGTACATATAAGCCCCAGGACAAAAGACAAAAACTAGAGGCGACTGGAATCCATTATTTATACAGTGCCTTGTTGCCTCTCAATCCTTTTTCTCTATTTTGCAATGCATAATGATGAGTCATTCAGCATACCAATCAAACTGTGTGCATGAGCTGACCTCAGGGACAGTTACTCAAAAAAAAACAGCACCCTGTGGAATTTTAGGCCACTCTGGGAATATGATCACTGTTGACAGATAAAGATTCCTTCTAGAGAGTAGCTGCTTCGATTTCATGTCTCACACTCAGCAATGTGGTGTAGTACAGTACTGTATGTTTAGTACTAAGCTTTAAACTAGAAGTTAATTGTTCAATCCATAAGTCATAATTACTGCGTGGTACTGAGCACATCACTAACTCTAATGCAATTCTAGGAAATGCTTTTAAACAATTGAACTACAGCTCTGTACTTGTTAATAGCCCTGGGATGCTTCTCACTCTGAAAGGTGCTACACAAAAGGAAGCTGTTTCTTTCATTAGTTGGCACAATGAGAAAAGCTTATTATATATCGGAAAGCATTCAGTAGCCCAAGAATAGAACTGAGGAAATCAGAATCTCCATAGAAACTGAAAGACCAACATGTGCAGCACTATCTCCTGTCCAGGGGGCTACTGGAAAAATCAGTTACCTTCACTGCATGAGGCAAAACAGAACAGAACAATGGGTCTCTGTGAGCTTTTCGGTGCTTTCCACAGCCATCTCACACCACAGTGAAGTGCCTGCTTACTGTTTACTTTTTATATTTGAACAGTCTAGAGCTCATCAAAGGCATGCCTTGAAAACCACTGAATGGAGGCTGACCACTCAGACTGCCAGCTGATGTCTTTCTCTTGCCTATATACAACAATTTATACAGATGGATGTGTGTCTTTAAGAGATACGTACCTAACAACAACCTGTGGGGTCTAATTGTGTTGTTCTCGGATAAGACAATGGTACACCACCTGTTCATCAGGTCAGCAGAGGGGGTCTGGAAGAGAGAAACATGGAGCTCTGAATGTGTCACTCTTACAGCTTGTGAGGTCGTTCTTTTCGTGTCAATGTCACAAATATTTATATATATATGTGTGTGCTTTTTTCCTACATGCACCTGACCCAAATTAGGTTTCATGAGATTAAAAACCACCACTATTATATTACACCTGTTTTTTTTTTGGTTTGTTTTTGAATTGCGTTATTTTCTGTCGATACCTGGAATTCATGAAAACAAATACTTCTCAAAACACTCCCCAGAGCCAGATACTTTTGAAAACTCTGGGAAATTTGATGGTAATATCAGAATATCGTCACTGCAAGACAGCTGACTGAAATTTCTGACATGACAGAAATGTATCTGATTGTGTGACAGTGCACATCACAGCCACTCTCATACTGCATGTGAAACGATGACCAATGACACTGAAATTCAGGCCATTACAGAAAATTAGTTGGGAACTGCAAATTGAGCTTAAAATCATCCCAAAACTGCACAGAGTATGGCCCAGTTAAAGATGTCTATGCTGCGCACACGTCCAGTGTAGGTGGACGATTACATCATATGCATTTTCAGTAATTCTTAGTATGGATGAAAATGCTTTCGGAAGTTATTTAAAAATGCCAGGGTAGACGGAGATTGTTTTTGTTTAAAAACACCATTTTTAAATGATAACGTAGTAGTATGGACATAGCCCTAGACTGACTTCATAGGTCTTCGATAGATGTTTACTATATTCATTCATTTTCAAAATCTCCAGCCTCCAACTAAAGACCACAGTTAAAGTTTTGAATGCTGAACAATCTCTATACATTGTTTACTGAGAGCTGAGATTTGGCAGTGGGGCAGGTGAATGGCCTGCGCCTTCTGAGCTGCAAATATAAATTAGCGGGGTGCAGGATAGGAAATAAATGGGCTTTATCCCTGGCTCTGTCCATCTCAATCTGTTACAAAGCAGAATTAATTATGCTGCATAATAACAGATTAATCATTCAGGCAAGATAATGGATGGAGTATATGTAAGACAACGGGTAGCTGGTCATTCAGCCCAACAAAGCTAATCAATCCTATTTATCTAATTTATCCAAAATAACATCAAGAGGACTTGTGAAGGTCCTCAAAGTTCTACTGCATTCTACACTACATGGTGACTTATTCCACCTGTCTCTATATGAACAACAAACTTTCTAACATTTGTGCAAAAATCAATGGTTCAACCAAGGGGCATCGAGTAGTCGTACCAATGATAAACCATGGTGAGTGAGATAGACACAGACCAGATGACGCACTCTCCGCAGACAGACAAACTGCTGATGGCTGCGCTCAAGAGCTCATTAAAGGCCTGGATCATGGCTTTTATCCAGGACACTCGCAAGACCAGACACTCAGACTCCTTGCTCAGTCTCTCGAGAGCCCCCAACAGAGCTTCCATTGACTCCGCAAAGATCAAAGCATCATTGGTAAAGTCAAGATCAGTGAATCAACTGGGGAAAAATGCAGAGGTTCTACCTCCACTCTGCATAGCACTCACAGTACCACTGTACAGGCTGGCATTGATATCCAGCAACTTCAGAGGGGATCCTGCAAAGTCTCATGTTGTCCCACGGGGCAGCTCGATCAACTGAGTTGAACACTTTACGAAAATCAACACAGGCTGCAAAGAAACTGTACCGATATTTGCGCATGCGCTCCATGAGACCCCTCAGTGCCAGGATTCAGTCAATGGTAGACTTCTTAAGTGTAAAACCTGACTGCTCTGGTCAACAGTAGGTGAGCAAGTGCTCATGAATCCTAAGAGGATGACCCTAGCAAGGACCTTACCAGGCACTGAGAGCAGTGGTATCCCCCTGTAGTTGTTGTTTATGTGCATACGTGTTTTGATTTTGTTTATGCATGTAAGCTCCCTTGTGTTTTCTGGGTGGTCCCCCAAAAGGCAGGGCCACCTGCTAATCACCACCAGAAACTGCCCTCTGCCTATAAATCCGGAGTTCCTGGCGGTTCATTTCAAACATACTTGGGAGTGGTGAATTTACTTCAGTTTGTGCTGGGCTTGTGCCATTGGAATTTTGACCTTCATGTTTTATGTTTCTGGACTAATGTTGTGGGATTTGTTTGCATTGGACTTTCTTAGTATTTTTGGGCAATAAAACAAAACAAACTGCCTCTGATTCTTGTGCTCTCCAGAGCTGGCTTTTTGTTAAAGAACATTTTGTGAAATGACTCTCTTTTATTTATAAAGATTCTGCTCTTGTTCTTTTTTTAGCTGGGGTTTGATGGTATACCTCCCGTGCAATAGTTATTTTTGGCAATGATTTTGGAACTCTTTAGTACCTCGAAATCCATCTCCATCTCCATGGCATAAACATTTCAGTCAAGTCACCACTTAATCTCCAATTTGCTTAAACTACAAAAACTTTAAATCTTCAAGTTCAACCTTCACTCTAGATTTGTGCCTTTATGAGAAAACGTTTGTTCCATTTGCCCTTCTATTGTTTTCTTGTATTTTGAATTCATATAATTTTTAGATTCCATTTTGTATTTTGGATACCTTAGCCTGATAGTTGTTGCTTGTTTTTTGGATTTGTTCTTGTTCTTTACTACTGCATTCCTGCTCATGTTTTTTGACCATCTTCCAGGTTTTGGATACTATTTTGGACCACACACTTTCATATATATATATACTGGGGGCTTTTCCCCCTACTCGCTTTGCTCGCCCACCACCCAAACATTCGCATTATGAAGGGGGGACTGAATGCACGCTAAGGAGATGCAGACGGATCAGCTGCTGGCTTGCAGCTGCTGCTACCGAGCTACATGCTCTGCATATCACACTGCGTGTCGATCATTTAAAAGCCTGTACAGCAGCTGTCCTTTGTGCTGCATGATCTGCATGTTGTGCTGCGCGACGATCATTTAAAAGCTTGTATAGCAGCTGTCCTTTAAGCCAGCTGCTATTTGTGCCTTGCTGTGTGATCTGCATGTTTGTGCTGCTCGTCGATCAATTAAAAGCCTGTACAGCAGCTGCTGCTGCCGTTTTGCGTGATCTGCAAGTTGCGCTGTGCAACGATAATATAAAGCTTGTACAGCAGCTGTCCTTTTGTCTCACTTCCTTGTCTCATAGAACATTAAAGAGTCTCCGAGAAATTGTTTGTAAGTAGGGCGTGATGTGCAAGTAGTCTCTCCGAGATGATCACGTCTCAACCCAAGACTTTTTTATATAATATATATATATATATATATATATATATATATATATATATTGTCACGCATGCGACTAGGAGGCATGGAAGGACCTTAAAACACATCGAGAGACGTTCCCCGGGGAATGGCGGGGTACTAACCTTTTTCCTTTGTTTTCCAAAAGTAAAGATGCTCCGCCATGAGCCACTATACCGCAGTGCGTCTACTTCCGCCCTTCCTCCGCCATCTTCCCTGACGTCACCAGTCCTGGCATCCCTCACGCCTCCTTCCCAGCATTCCTCCACTTCCGGCTCCTCCCATATAAAATGGCCGCCGACACCTAGTATGGCGTCGCGCAGATGCAATTGTTTTGTTTTTTCTGTCTGACCGTTTTTGTTTATTAGGAGCTGGATTGTAGACAATATACGGGGCCGGAAAACCCCAAACCTTTCTTCTGTTTGGCTCTAAGTTTGTTACAATATATATATATATATAAATATATATATATACAGTGGGTACAGAAAATATTCAGACCCCCTTTAATTTTTCACTGTTTGTTATATTGCAGCCATTTCCTAAAATCATTTAAATTAATTTTTTCCCTCATTAATGTACACACAGCAACCCATATTGACAGACAAAAAATAATTTTTGAAATTGTTGCAGATTTATTAAAAAAGAAAAACTGAAATATCACATGGTCCTAAGTATTCAGACCCTTTGCTCAGTATTTAGTAGAAGCACCCTTTTGAGCAAATACAGCCATGAGTCTTCTTGGGAAAGATGCAACAAGTTTTTCACACCTGGATTTGGGGATCCTCTGCCATTCCTCCTTGCAGATCCTCTCCAGTTCTGTCAGGTTGGATGGTAAACGTTGGTGGACAGCCATTTTTAGGTCTCTCCAGAGATGCTCAATTGGGTTTAAGTCAGGGCTCTGGCTGGGCCATTCAAGAACAGTCACAGAGTTGTTGTGAAGCCACTCCTTCGTTATTTTAGTTGTGTGCTTAGGGTCATTGTCTTGTTGGAAGGTAAACCTTCGGCCCAGTCTGAGGTCCTTAGCACTCTGGAGAAGGTTTTTGTCCAGGATATCCCTGCACTTGGCCAGATTCATCTTTCCCTCGATTGCAACCAGTCGTCCTGTCCCTGCAGCTGAAAAACACCCCCACAGCATGATGCTGCCATCGCCATGCTTCACTGTGGGGACTGTATTGGACAAGTGATGAGCAGTGCCTGGTTGTCTCCACACATACCGCTTAGAATTAAGGCCAAAAAGTTCTATCTTGGAGTTTGCTAAAAGACATCTGAAGGACTCTGAGATGGTGAGAAATAAGATTCTCTGGTCTAATGAGACCTAGATAGAACCTTTTTGGCCTTAATTCTAAGCGGTATGTGTAGAGACAGGTAAGGACCCAGAGCTAAATATCAATTCTCCATAACTCAAACCTCTAAATGGGCAACACAAAATTAAAGAAAACATGATGGGAAGGTCAACAAATACTGAATACAAAACATTATTACAAAATGCATGCTCTACAATCTCTTGCTGCTCATTCAAGTTTGCATTCAGACATGGTACATACTCCCTATAAATCGTGACACCCTCGCATCTTAATTTCTGTCTCTCCGGCGGTTGCTGCCAGGAGGTTGCCCTGAGAGGATAACTGCTTCTGAAGATACATTCGAACAGCATGTTGCTACCAAGGACTAGGAGAGCGAGTGTGGCTTACATGCATGTGAAAAGCCTCCAATGTTCGACTAAGCAATTGTTAACCTGGCTGAATGCAATTAAATGCTATCGAAGTCATCACGGTGCACAAGCATACAGAAGTGATTAAAATGGCTAATACACAGCACACTGCATAACGCTCTATGTAATAAATGACTTTAATATAAATAACTGTAAATTGCTATTTGTAAAAAGTTTAACTTTTCATTCTAATTAGATAATTAGGCTTCTGGAGGACACCTGAGAAAGACTTGGATGTCTTGGTTTCCTTCCACACCAGTACATTTTCATTTATAAATGCAGACAGTAGTCTCTGTTTTCACCTCACATCCACTCTAACCTGTGTTTATCTCTTGAAAATGGAGACTTTTGAAAATGCAACCTCAGCACTATAATGTCGATGGCTAAAAATGCAATTTTTTGGAAACGATACTCTAATTGTGCTCTGATTGGTTATTTTGCAGTCCTTCCCTGACTGGATTCCTCTCATCACAATGTCCCATTCCCTGATTGCTCACGCTTCACAGAAGAAAGCCATATTCCAACACAGCGGGATGAGAACAGTCGCTTTCTATGGTGCTTGTTGTGTTGCTAACCTGTATGCACTATAATTGCACTTTGTATAGTTTAAATACATAAATATGTTGAAGACAAATAATTCACTGGTCGCTCCAGTTTTGTGATAAATCCTATGGTTGATGGCATTACCACCCCTTGAAGGATTTTGTTCGCCGATTTGCATGTGCTCAATGTAGGCAAAAATAAATGTCACATGCTTTGTCAGTCGTTTCAGTGTTAATGAAGATACTTTTGTAAACAACATGAAAATGCTAGTATTGATGGAAATCATTTAAATTCAAAAATGCCCTTTATGAAATGAAAAAAACAGTAGTGTGGTTAATCGCTGTTTTTAACCAGGCAGTATACATAATCATTTAAATTGCATG
This sequence comes from Polypterus senegalus, assembly GCF_016835505.1. Classification (NCBI taxonomy): domain Eukaryota; kingdom Metazoa; phylum Chordata; class Cladistia; order Polypteriformes; family Polypteridae; genus Polypterus; species Polypterus senegalus. Next base: position 117,956,009 of record NC_053159.1, read on the forward strand.
CTGGCATATATAGCGCATCATTTTGTACAGTACAACTGAAAAGAGGAAATGCATTAAGAATATTTTTGCAGGCTTCAGGGATTCTAGTGTTAAGATATATAACTTGCTCATTACAGCACATCTGGAATCCCTTCTGTAATTCTGGTATCAGTATAACAAGACGAGATTAAAGGTGCTGGAGTAAGTCCAGTGAAGTTCTAGTGAACCTCATCCAGAGTGTCAAGGAGTGACCTATGACAAAAGATCGTAGGAGGATCAGACTAAACATCAAAGACTGAGAAATGTCAAGACCCTAATGCTTACAGTTATGAACTGAATCTGTAAGATGGAGGCCAGATGTTACTTTAAAACGAGTTTATCAGCAAGAATACATGGGTGCAAAAGTAGACAGTAAAGCTGTACTTCAATATCATGTTCAAATTTAATTTCACGTAAAATTTTCACGTTAGGAAACATTTTTTTTCACACAGAAATCAGTAATTGCACAAAACAAGTTGCATAGTAGTGCAGGTAAAAGGATCATCTTAGTAATGTCAGTTTTATTTTACTCCCCCGGGAATGGGTGAGTTGTACAGGCCTGTACTTGCCAAGAAGTATTTTTCTGCTCCTAGTTTTAAACATATGCTCCAGGACATTTCCATCTTAACTGGAATGAATGGGATCATAAAATTGATGGATATCCAAACATTAAGAGACTGATGAAGGCAAAAGGTAGAGGGTAATGTCTGAAGGATCTGTATGTGCTAAAAGTGAACATTTATTGGGAGAGAAGAACAGTGCAAACATATCCTATTATGGGGTCATTTCTAACAACATCAGTGTTCCTACAGAAATAGTATTACCTCATATTTGTGTAAATCTACTGTTAAGTACAATGTGGATGTATATTGGAATCTAATTTTTGTCAGCCTAGACAGTTTTTAGATTTTGTGTTGCTTATTTGGCCTGATCTCATTTAAATCATCTTCTGGCTCAGGGTTGAGTGAGTGAAAAGGCATTTGGGACTTCACATACCTCACACCTCTACAAAATATATTCATCACAGATTTACAAATAATGTCAAACAATAATGAGCCACTAGAATGATACCAAAAATATGGAATTATTCTGGCTCTCATGATTAGTTAAGAACCAGGTTGCATTCTGGTATAGTAGGTAGGATATCAGCTTTGAGGCATGACCAGCTTGTCTGTATCAGACACCCATCCCTTCTATGAGAAGTACTACTTCATGAGTACCATTTTGAATGTTCTTCTCATTTTCTCGACAAACCCTGTCCTTTTGAACCCCAGTTTGGTGATTACTATGCCACTGCTTTTGTTGTCAAACTCAGATGGCACTCTTTTAGAAAATGGAGTTTCAAATTGCTTGTCACCCCGTGGTCCATTCTTCCCTTGTCTGATTAGTCTGATTAAAGTCATCTGGCCTTTCAAGCGCAAGTCATTCTGACAGCCTGTTACAGCCTAATGAAGCGTTCTTGGCAGGACTCTGGAATAGCTGACCTGGCAAAGGAGGGGAAACAATTTATTAAGAGACAAGAGGAAGCTCTACAAAAGAAGCCCTTCATATCAAGAGACAGAAGTGTCTTTGATGCTGAACGGCGCCTGTAGTTGCTGAGTTTGTGCACAAGGAGACCGATCCCCACGCTGCAGAAAGATGGCAGACCCAGTCTGCAGGATTGGATAAATTGTTCGGTTTTCTACAGTATGCTCGGCTTCTCATTAGTGGGAGGCCCAGATACCATCAAGGCAAACCGAAGCAACCTGTCATGTCCAGTACGCTGGTACACAGTAGTGAGGGGCAGGGCAGACATCTATCCCTTTCTCTCTGTGCAAAGCCATTAGATGGGGTGAATAAAGTGTAGAGTTGGCAGCACCACAGTGTTATTAGCCTCTGGTGTAACTTTATGAACTAATTCCCAAGGACACAGTGAGCTCCCTTGAATATTAGTCAGCTGTCTTCTCAAATATTAAATTGCCTAAAAGCCAACATTCTTAGAGGGCATCACAAAGACAAATAAGACAACCAAGTTAGATAATGGTTCTATTACTTATCTAACAGACCTCATTTCTATGACCCTATTAGTGAGGTATTTTCTCTGTACCGTCCCTCTGATTTTTTATGAAAGCAGTGTGAACTCACAATGGGCAGTGTCAAAGCTTCCCAGTTTGCTCCTTACACTTAAATGACTTGCCTAAGCACCTTTCACCCCACATATTATAAAAATATTTTCATGTACTGTAAGTTGTTTTGACACTTAGATTTGGCTTTCGAGATTTATCTGTAATTTAGACTTGATCTAAAACAGTTCAATTTTGTTATCATTTTGATTTTATTGTTTATGCACCGCTGTCACTACCTGTCATGTGACCTCGTTTGTCATAGTTGTGACATCATCATGGAAATGGCCATATAAATAATTGACGGCTTTACTATTAGTTATTCAGTAGACATGATAATCTTAATTCTACTTAGTGCAGTTAGATTATTTACCAAGTGAACCCTAGCATTAGGATTGTTTTCTAGTTTCTGACTTTCTATTTGCCTTCGATTTTTCTTTTTTAACATCTTGCATTTTGATTCTTAGTTGCCTGGTCATTTTTTAATCCTCTGGTTGTAATCCTGACTGCAACTTTGTCAAAGAAATCATCTCCTGGGACCTCATTTATAAAGTTTACGTATACACAAAAAAGAGGCTTGAAATGTGTGTGCGCAACTTTCCGTGAAAACATTCGGATTTCTAAAAGAAAACTTGACAGGGGAACATGTGTATATTTACGGCAACTCAGTCCCATCGATGTTAAATGACATTCAAATGTGCATCTTCTCCCCATCCACCTCTGGAAACAGTGGTTTACAGAAAAACAGGGTCAGTCTGACAAATTGAGTAGCTATCCAACCTAGAGATTCTCTAATCAACTGGCCACCAATCTAAATCAGCCCATTTTCAATCCCATAGACTCGATTGGTGATTAGTAAACTGACTGATTTCACTACCTGTTTTTCTCAGCATCTTCTGCTCTAAGCTTTACGGTAATTACGCTGGAGTGCTATTTTATCCAAATAATGTGGTACTCAAGAAATTGCATGTGTCATTTTGTTGATGAAATGCGCTTTGAGGTGAGTCAGGAAGACTTTAGGAAATAGAAGAATGAAATATTGAATTATGCAGTGAGGAAAGTGGAGTAATAAACTGACAAAAAGGATATCTGAGGAGTCGTGCTGTGCATGGAGAGGAATAGAAGAAAGGGGCTCTGCCAGTAGGGACACGTGACTTTGGCAGAAATTAAAAGGGAAGCTGCTCTCATGAGTTCAGACCTTTTCATTTTGTCCTGTAATTAAAAAGTACAGCAGCTTAGAAGAATCAGAAAAAGAACATAGAAAAAAGAAAATGTCCTCACTGGTTAGCAAGTGATTGGTTTATTAGCTTAAGAGCCATACTGGTTGACTTTACTTGTAAACTTATTACACTTGTTAGCCTTGTAACTACTTGACAAACTTATTATGAATGTCTTATTTTATTAGAATTGAGGCTTGTAATTATGACCATCATTTTATTTTGTTCTATGCCATATGTACCATGGATAAGTGTTTTTGTGCACGTCTTATTAGTTTAACAAATATGTATTATAGCTGAAATACCCAGCGTTGCCTAGGAAGAAAATAATTTTTTTTTTTAAATTGTTTGAGAAAAATATAACTAAAAAACACAACTTGACAGATTCGTTTTTGCTGTGTGCTGTGCGTCTTGGGAACTGCAGGTCTGACATTGTGGTCAGCAATACAAGAGCGCCGCAAGGGACTGTACTTTCTCCGGTCCTGTTCAGCCTATATACATCAGACTTCCAATACAACTCGGAGTCCTGCCACGTGCAAAAGTTCGCTGACGACACTGCTATCATGGGCTGCATCAGGAGTGGACAGGAGAAGGAGTATAGGAACCTAATGAAGGACTTTGTTAACCTACACCTGAACACCAGTAAAACCAAGGAGCTGGTGGTGGATTCTAGGAGGCTTAGGACCCTCATGGACCCCTTGATCATCAGAGGTGACTGTGTGCAGAGGGTACAGACCTATAAATACCTGGAAGTGCAGCTGAATGATAAACTGGACCGGACTGCCAACACTGATGCTCTGTGCAAGACAGGACAGAGCCGACTATACTTCCTTAGAAGGCTGGCATCCTTCAACATCTGCAATAAGATGCTGCAAATGTTCTATCAGACGGCTGTGGTGAGCGCCCTCTTCCACGCAGTGGTGTGTTGGGGAGGCAGCATGAAGAAGAGGGACGCCTCACGGCTTAACAAACTGGTGAGGAAGGCAGGCTCTATTGTAGGCACGGAGCTGGACAGTTTGACATCCATGGCAGAGCGACGGGCACTGAGCAGGCTCCTGTCAATCATGGAGAATCCACTGAACAGTATCATCTCCAGACAGAGGAGCAGCTTCTGTCACTGCCCTGCTCCACTGACAGACTGAGGAGATCGTTCCTCCCCTTCACTATGTGACTCTTCAATTCCACCCTTGGGGCAAACGTTAACATTATACAAAGTTATTGTCTGTTATACCTGAATTTTTAACACTCTTTAATTTAATATTGTTCTTTATGTATGCAGCTGCTGTAGTATGTGAATTTTCCCTTGGGATTAATAAAGTATCTAGTAATAAGTTTTACATGCAGACTTTTTGACGGAGAAAAAAAAAGTCAATTAAATAAATAATTATTATTAGGTTGATTTAATTCTAGTACCACTACAACAATGTTACAATAAGAACAATGCAAGATGAAAATATAGTTAACAATAAAAAATATTAAAGAACAAACAAATAATACTACAGATTTTTCATGATAAAACTGTCGCTTGCTTTTATGGAGCACACCAGAAACATTCAGACCATCAACTGGATGATAACATACATGCAACACCGCAAGATTGTTATAGTCTGCTTTATATATAAGATTGTGGCTAACTGTTGGAGAGGTTCTCATTGGAAGGTGCTTTGTGAAATAAAATTTCTTTATTGTATTTATATTCTTATATAGTGGACTGTATTGCTGTGTCTGGGGCTCTCTGGCACCCCCTTGTGGTTACTAAGCATCAGCTGGATGATAACATACAAGACAGCAAGATTGTTACAGTCTGCTTTATATGTAAGATTTATGGTCACTGAACAATAAACCTACATTATTTCATTTTCTTAGTAAAATGAACAGGTAACCCTGCAGTTCTTCAGTTTATTTTAATTGTAAACACATTACTGGTTATGCAGAAGCTTAATGCAAAAAAAAAAATCAGTATAAAAAAAAAAAACAGTTCTATTGACATGAAACTGGTGATCGGTCCTAAAAAAAAACCTGCCTGGTGCATCGTGTGGCCTGAAGGGGGCACTCCAACTTCCCCAAACAGACACAGCAATACACAAAGGTTTTTATTTGTGGGAAACTCTTCCCTAAGTGTTTCCCACTGCAGCAACACAAATACACTAAAGTATACAATGCAGCCCATTGTGTTCCATCTCTCTCTTTGTCTACTCCTGCTCGCAAGCGTTGTCTTCCCCCTCCAGACTCTGGCTCCTGGAGCAGTAGCAGCTGGCTCCTTCCCGAGTCCTGTAAGTGTGTTCCGAAAGCACTTCCGGGTGAGGTGGTAGCCTGACAAATTAGAGTTCCACAGTGCCTGTCTCATCCCATGGCGGCACCCCCAGAACCCACAGGACTGAGCCACCAAATTCCAACTCCCAGCATGCGCTTTGGGAATCCTTGGCAGTGTCACCACCCAAGGGGACTGCCATCTAGCGATCTGGAGGGGATAATGCCCTGAGCAGCCTTTTTCTCCCAGTACTTCCATTATGGAGGCATCTCGGCATAGTTCAATCTCTAGCAATCCCTACTTCAATCTCTTTAAACAAAGCAGGGAACTACTGGTGAAAGATAGGTGAGCCCATGTGTTCACGGCAGCGCTAAAAAAAATAAGACATACACACACTGCTTGCAGTCAGGAGATTTCATAATGCATGTGGCCATTACAAGTCATGTGCATCTCAGTTTTCTGAAATGTGCCATCTGTTCTATTAGATTTTGTGGAATGCAGATTTTGAGAAAGCTTACAGAATATAAACTAATAAACTACCAAGCACAGCTTTGCTTTGCTACCCTTACATATTCACAAATATACTGTATACACATGCATGTAGTTTTGTGACCACATGTGTCACCCAAACACAAAATACCTAAAATCATATGAGCACACAGCCAGAACACGTTCTAGTTCAGGATCTTAACACACAATCAGTGACAATCTAGGGAGGCAGTTTCTTTTAACAGACAGGATTACTCACCAGTCGTCAGCACTGTGTCCACAGTCTTGATTTGTCTTTTTCTGTGTCTGTTCACTACTTTTGGGCTCCCTGTGCCTGTCATGCCCCACGATCACTGGACTGCATGGGCTTGAATGACTTTTGACGTTTTCAGGACGCCATTTACAGGGCAGTGGTTGGCAAGATGGGAACTGGGCACTATGGAAGAATTGTTACTGCTTAATTGAAGTGCTGGAGGTTGGCTTGATTTTCATTACTTTTTTTACTGACAACAACACATTGTTGTTAGCTTTTAGTCCGGTGAATTGAAACAAACTGATTAATTACAGTAATATAGTGATGAAAAAGAAGGCTCTACAGTAGGTTTCCATTCCAGTTCTTAGACAAACTCCTATCGCAATTATATACATAGTTATTTCCCCAATTTCTGTGTTTATTGTGTCAATCCAGAAATTCCCAATATGTTTCCTTCAGGTCTTTAGGGGAATTTAACAAGTATGACTAACGTTTTCTAGTTTTGATTGCTAATCTTCATTCAAGTGGAATTGAACATGGAATTAAATTAGTTTTTCCTTTTCCACAAATGTTGCCACTCAGAACTGCATCAGCCTCGTTACCCACCACTGTTTGGACAAAATGAACAATGAGTGCTTCTGCTTGAAATCCTTCTTTCATTTGTTCATTTTTTTTGTTCTTATTCTGTAATCAGAAACACAGTGCAATAGTTTTTAAAATTATTTAAATGTTAGCACACATGAATTCACTTTTTGTATATTTTTATTTTACTTTGATTGTATCCAAACAGTGACAAATAAAAAGAAGATGAACAAATAAGCATAAATGAATGCTGAAGATAATCAGTATTTTGAAAGGCATTTCCACTTGTGCAATTGATAGTAAGCAATTGCTTAACAGCCATGACAGTCCACAAGAGCTATGAGTTTGCAAAGACAACTCTGAAAGCTGGTAGCAATTCTAACAGAAACTTAATCAACATCCATGTAGTCTGTAGAATTGGCTACTTTTTGGGAGTGGGAATGGTGGTGCAAAGTTTGACATTGCTACTTTGTAGCTTCAGGAACCCAAATTCAAATCTTGGCCTGGTCACTCTCTGAACTGAGTTGTAAATCTGCTGTGTTGGATTTCGCCCTGGTGAGTCCCATTTCCATCAGTATCATAAACACAGGTGTCATAGGATAACTGGTAATTCTAAACTGGCCCGGAATTACTTTATGTGTGCCATGCAGTGTGCTGTTTATCCCAACTGGCCTGGTCCTGGCACCACACAACCATTTAATGCTACAACCTCATCAACTTTAACAACCCATTTTATTTTTTTTGTTATCACCAATACTAGGTAGGGCTTAATATTGAACTACACTGTTGTCTATGATGGCAAGGGCATGGGTGAGGAGGTTTAATAATCACAATAAAAATGTAGACTTTATCGAGAGGGGCATCTCCAGTATAATGATCAGAGATGAAACTGCAGTGCAAAGCAACACTACATGAATCCCCTGTGCAGTCAAGGCCACCACCGCCAGGACACCAATGGTTCTCCACACCCTTTGGACCCCTTCAAAGTTACCAGCTTTTTAAAACGAGAGCAGTTTTATTTGAGCTTCTTATGCAGACGCCATTCTTCTAGTTTTTTGCTCTGATGACGGTAAAGACCAAAATGTACCAGAGTGTATGTATGATTTCAAATGACTTTTTTGTCATGATGGTATAAATCTATTAATTTAGATGATGGGCGTTCAACTCCGGTCCTGGAGGGCTGCAGTGGCTGCAGGTTTTCATTCTAACCATCTTCATTAGTGACCAGTTTTTGCTGCTGATTACTTGTTTTAATTAACTTGGCTCAGGCCCCATCATTGTTTCTTTTTCTTTAATTAGTAGCCAAACAATAATGAGACACAAAACGAGCCATCACATGACCAGCTCCCCTGTGCCCATCATACAATCTCTGAAATTAAAGCGAGGTGATGGTCTTGGTAAGGTTGATCTCTCAGGTCACCAAAACATTTTGATGGCGGTCTTAGGAAAAACAGAAAAATTAGCACTCAGAATGAGAGCAGCAACAAGCCATGGAATTAAATAACAAGTTGAATTAACAGCAAGAGCCAGCTTCTCATTAAGAGATTGGTTGGAGTTTGAAATCCCAGTTTAGCTGGTCATCTGTTGGCCTATTTCACATCTCATTTCTGTTTGGCTGTCATTTAATGAAGAAACAAATCAATTCAGAGGACTGAATCCTTAAAAACAGGGCTTTTAAAGCAAAGGGTAAAGGAGTTAATTAGCAGTGAAAACTGGTCAGTGATTAGGAAAAGGGTCAGAATGAAAACCTGCAGCCACTGCGGCCCTCCAGGCCCGGATTTCGACACCCCTGATTTAGATTATCTGTAATGCTGTCATTCTAATTAACAAAATGTAAAAGTATTTAACTATTGAACTCACTTATCTTGCCACGTTTCATCCAAACAGAGCCTGCTAGAAAAATACTGCAATTAGGAAGGAAATCTGATCAACAAAGCTCGAGATTTCTGTATAATTCTTCTTATTCCATTGTCTATTGTACTAGAGTGTTGTACCGTGTTAGCCATTATGAATGTAGTGAGAAATCAAGCAAAATGACACCTTTTATTGGCTAACTAAAAAGATTGCAATATGCAATATATTTTTTTCAGGCAATAAGGGGCCCAAGTTGCCTTGAAAGCTTGCATATTGTAATCTGTTCAGTTGGCCAATAAAAGGTGTTATTTTGCTTAACTTCTCTCTACATTACATTGTGTGTAAGAAATATCCAAAAGTATGTAGTTTGGTGTTTTAAATGTAACACCCTACAATCATTAATGATGATCATGTTAAAGTTACTAGGTAGGCAGTGCCAAATCCAGAACCTTTTGTTGTTTCAGCTACCACCACAGTCTCACTGGGGGTTCCTAAGCACACTTTACATCACAAAAAAAGAAAAACAGCAGCCATTATTGTTCCTTCAAGACCTGGGCTAAGAAACACTGAGCTTTATGGCTTGATATGTCATATGGTATATTGTTATGGATTACTAGTGTGCTTGGGGCTTCGGCAGGGTCTCATTTACTGACTAAGCTTACAGAATAGCAGCTAGTAGTAATATTCTGGCCTACCAGAGGATAAGCAAGATGAGCAGGCAGGCAGGACTATCACTTTGTGTGTTCCTACCACATCCCTTCTAGCAGATGCTCTGGCCTGCCATCTTTTAAATCCATTGCAGAAGGGGCTCTTGTTCCAGAAATGTCAAAGTCAGCATTCATCTGATATCCGTGCCACTGCTGACACCTATCAAGTTACCTTGTCCTTTAGCTGCCCAAACATTAAAGGCATTGGAGGGAAAACACAACACTTTATGTTGCTGAAAATGAATTATCTCTGTGAGCTTCATTGGAGCTGCATTGACACTTAACATGTGACACGTCTTCCTGTTAGCAGATGGTCAGAAAACCTTAAACAGTTCTGATGATGATGGTGATTGCAGCATTAAATGAGTGTAATGGCTGTAACAATCAGGTAGAGAAAGTGAAGCTGGTACTAATCCTGACCACCTAATAGCTCAATTAGGCATATAGTGCCCTCTTTTTCAAACATCCATTTTAGGAAAGAACATTTTTTTTGTTTGCTAGATAATAAATGATTGACTTCTATGGATGAGCATGTCCTAGTAAATGGCAGGGGGGGAGCACTATGGTCCTGAGCAACACTAGTGACACAAAATGCAATTGACCTGAGTGTTCCTGGGCTGTCTTAACACAATGGCTCTTTTTACACAAACCTTTGGCAGCGCGTTCAGACAGCTGAGCAAGATCTTAACACCACTCTGAAATATTCGTAAGGATACCACTAGAAAACAAATCAGGATGTGGTGTTTTGAAGGGTCCCAGCCAGAAGCGAATAAATACCTTCTGATATTACTTATTCTAAATTTGAGACATAGTAAGTTAGCGCCACTGTGTAACTACCAAATGTTTCACAATAAACAAGACAGAAACTGCATTGCAAAGGGTACAACAGACATGTGCAGAATGAGAGGATGGGGGGCCTCTAGTGGACAATCACAGAAAATGAAAACAACCTTTTATTCATTTTGGTGTTTTCATGAGGATGCCATCCTGAAGCTGCTTCCATATACAGAGTCGGAACAAACAGGCAAAATGACCTAGACATGGTCGCAAAATGAGGCAATGCAGGGAGACTGCATTTCTTGTCCAGCCTTTTTGCTATTACATCAGCCCCTTCCTTTCACCAAAGCAATTTATCAAAGTCAGGGTAAAAAGTCTTTGATCAACGCAGGCAGTCGGGACTGGACGGTTTCTGCAGTTGATTTCGCTTTGATCCCAAGGACAATGTCAGCTAATGCCTCAAACAACAAGAGGAGAGATGTATGTCACTGTTATAAAGTTACAATTTAAATGGGAGAAATGGAGGAGGAGGAGGATACAGAGGTAAGAAATCAAATTAAAGGAAAAGATAAAAGATTGATTAATGAACTTACATCACATGGTACAAAGTAGCATAATGTATATATAGTGTTTTTATAGTGAATGCTACAAAAGGAAAATATAAAAATATACATTTTGTAATAGATTCCCAAGAAATACGTCGGCTCGTGAAGCAGCACTTCTCACATGATATTTGCAAAGATGACGGCTAAGCTTTGGTTTCAACACATTTCAGTGCAGTCCACCCTTTAACACCTGTGATTGCAAATTTGAGCAAGTTAGGCCGGTGTATATAAAAATAGCAGAACAGATTCACTCTAATCATGTCCATCACAGAAAATATGTCTGTGTGAAGCAGAAGCCTGCAAATGTCATTTTGTTTCTCAATTGCATTTATATATAGTATAGGACAGTTAAGGACTAGGTTAGGAGCACCCACCAGATAACGAACAAACTTTGGATCCCAGATTGGGACCCAAGTGTAGCCATGTGATGGGTGACACCTCAGCACTACACAAGTTCAGATGGAACGGAACCAGTGTGAGGTTTTTTTTTTTGTAGCCAGAGTGCCAATTCTGCCACCAACCCCCAAGTTTTTCCATGTAGGTTGGAGGGCCTACATGCAGGGCTGGATGCAGATTAACGTCATACCTAGGACGGAGCAATTGCAGGTTAAGGGCCTTGCTCAAGGGCCTAATAAAGTAGAGTCACTTTTGGCATTTATAGGATTTGAACCGGCAACCTTCCGATTACCAGTGCAAATCCCTAGCCTCACAGCCACCACTCAGTTAAGTCAGTCAGTTTTCATCCAACCTGCTATATCCTAACACAATCCCAGCCCACCTAGGGCACACACACCAAGCCCACATTAGGGACAATTTCGGATCGCCAATGCACCTAACCGGGATGGCTTTGGACTGTGGGAGGAAACCAGAGCACCCGGAGGAAACCCACACAGACACGTGGAGAACATGCAAACTCCAAGCAAGGAGGACCCGGGAAGCGAACCCAGGTCGGGACAGTTTAGTAATAGTAATAATAATAATAATAAAACATTTTATTTATTTGTAGGCACATTTCAAAACACTCAAGGACACGGAACAACAGATACAACACACATTATAAACAAAAGTAAAATACAAAATTTAAAATCAGACAGAGCAATTGTAATCAAAGAGAAAAAGCAGTCTTAATCAAATGAGTTTTAAGTTTAGATTTTGAAAAGTGAGAATGATTCAATATTTCTAAGCTCAGATGGTAGCGAGTTCCAGAGCTGGGGAGCAGAGCAACTGAATGCTGTGCTCCCCATAGTGGTAAGACGGACGAAGGGGACAGTTAAGTGCATGGAGGAAGAGGATCTAAGGGTACGGGAGGGAATGGCAACATGGAGGAGGTCAGACAGATGTGGAGGGGCAAGGTTGTGGATAGCCTTAAAAGTTAACAGAAGAATTTTGAATTGAATGCGGAACGTAACAGAAAACCTGTGAGGCTGCTGCAAGACAGGAGTGAAATAGAGGGGGTTCTAGTAATGATGTGGGCAACTGAATTCTGGACTAGTTGAAGCTTATAAAGAGATCTGCGAGAAAGACCAAAGAAAAGGGAATTACAATAATCCAGACGAGAAGTGACAAGGCTATGAACGAGGATAGCAGTGGTGTGGGGAGTGAGGAAGGGGTGAAAACGATTAATGTTACACAAGTGGAAATATGCAGACCTGGATATGTTATTGATGTGGGACTGAAAAGATAAAGTACTGTCAAGGATGACACCCAGACTCTTAACCTGTGGGGAAGGGGAGACAGAGGAATTATCAATAACAAATGAAAAATTATCAGTTAATTTTTGCGTTATACAGTATTTGAATCTTGTTAAGCAGTAAAGCCATTCATTATGCTTAAGATAATTTTGCCATCGTCTGTCTTTTTGATTTAACGTAACAAATTGTTTTACACAGGATGGTTTTCAGCCCAGGCACAATCGCAGTGATTAGCCTTTTCTCATATTCAGGATGCTGGACATCATTTGCACATTTCATAAGAACATCATCTGCGTCTCTTGTTCCAAACTGATTGCCCTGTATTTTTCACAGTTGCTTTCCTCCATTCACAATGCTCAGTAAAAACACACCAGCCACATTTCCACGAATCTTCAATATCCACACCCTGGGGTTCTCTCTGGCCAGTCCAATAAGACAGCAAGTAGTGCAGCTCAGCCAATAAACGGGGCTCACTGAATTGTACCTCTTTAATGCCAAGTGGGGCACCTGTGCTTTGGTGGACGTACTCAATTTTCAAATTATCAATGTTAGGGGTCTCCATGTAGGTCAGGTTTAAAAGAAGCAATTCCAGGGCATCACTGAAGGTGCATACATGAAAGCCAACAGCTTGGGCATGGTCACAAACCCCTGGTGCCAACTGCTTGTCCGGTCTCAATTTAAGGCTCTGCACAAATGTTTGGCTCTCCAACTTCCCTTGGACCATCCTGTCAAACAGGAGCCTGTAAATGCCTGCCTGTAGGAACAATAGAGAGGCACAGATACAGAGACTTAAAGAAAGAAAATACAGAAAAAGGAGCAAAACAAGCGTCGTGTATTCCCTCCCTTTAACCCTAAATGTGAAGCAGTATGGAAAAGTGCAGAGAAAGCAGCGTCCCTTGCAAAAAGAACACATCTGGATGGCATACCCGTAACAACATACTAATAACAGTGACACAGCCAGCATGCGATCAGACAGTTGTTAGACTGAAAGAGCACAGCAGAACACAGTACATGACATCATTGTATACCTCTTCTAGTTTTAAAAAGCTAAAAACGGAGATATCCATTTTAATTTTTATCTGCAGCTGATCACATCAGTCCCCTACATTTCTGTTTTGTTTCTAATGAACTAAGACTTTTAACTAATGTAAAAGACACAGTGTAAAAGACACAGTGTGGGTGCAATGGTTTATTACTAATTTAGCCCCACAGCACTGATCTAAGTCCAGTTGCACTTTGCAGAGGGTTTAACGCATTCAAAAGAAGACCATCGACTGCATCAGGGTTTCAAACTCTGATCCAGAAGGACGACAACATTTTTATTAATTAGTCTCCTATTACTACTGCAAATACAATATGCTTTTAGCTTATATTTTAACAAACTTGGAATAAGACCTAATGAAGAATTTACAACTTTTTTTTTTCCCCCATGAACAATGAGATGCATTGAGAGGCATACAGGAAACAGTCTGTTTTATATCTCTTTGTATCCATCACTATTTGTTTAAAAAAATCAAGCAAGGGACTATGAAATGATGATTTGCTTCAGTTCACAAAAAATGTAAATATTTTCTAAAAAGGAAAATTTATACTGCGGTGGTCTTGCACCCTGCCCGGTGTTTGTTTCCTGCCTTGCGCCCTGTATTGGCTGGGATTGGCTCCAGCAGACCCCTGTGACCCTGTAGTTAGGAATATAGAGGGTTGGATAATGGATGGATGGATGGATGAAAATTTGCAATACCAGAAACATCTGGGGCCTCATGTATAAACGGTGCGTACACACAGAAATGTTGTGTAAGAACGTTTCCACATTCAAATCGTGATGTATAAAACCTAGACTTGGCGTAAAGCCACGCACTTTTCCACGGTACCTCATACCCTGTCGTACGCAAGTTCTCCGCTCGGTTTTGCAGACTGGCGCCACCTAGCGTCAAAGCAGTGCTACTGTTCCTGTGTGGTTACCCTTTATTTCTTAGAGCCACATTCCTGACGCGGCTTTATAAATACACTGAAACTAACCGCAAATTGTTTATTAGTGTAATGCATCTGATTGTAGATTACCTGTAACAATATAATGGCCCAGGGAATAGCCATAGTATTCCAAATACCATAACTGCTTTAGCGTTGTTTCTCTCACTGCACCATCTTCTTCTTCTTTCAGCAGCTCCTTTTTTTTGAAATTTTATTAATTTTATTGCAATCATTCCATACAAATCAATCAATTTACAAAAAGTAGGATTGAGAGCAAATCGACCCCCAGCCCTGAGAGAGAAAGCAAGGCCAACGGAGTAAAACTTAAGGCTTGTAAACATACCTAAACTGATGAGTTTGATAAGCCAATAGAAATGAATGGAGAAGAAAAAGAAATACAGAAGTAATTGCTTCCTCTGTGCTTTAAGAGCTTATTCTAAAATATTACTGATTAGATCCTGCCATGTTTTGAAAAAAATCTGTACAGATCCTCTAACCGAGTATTTTATTTTTTCCAATTTCAAATAGTATAAAACATCAGTTTCCCACTGACTTAAAAGAGGAGAGTTAGGGTTCTTCCAGTTTAGTAAAATAAGTCTGCGTGCCAAAAGTGTAGTGAATGCAATCACAATTTGTTTGTCTTTCTCCACTTTAATCCCCTCTGGAAGAACAAATAACACAGCTGTTAGAGGATTAGGAGGGATTGTGAGACCAAGGCTGTCTGAAAGGTAATTAAAAATTTTGGTCCAGAATGATGTTAATTTGGTGCAGGCCCAAAACATGTGACCCAGTGAGGCTGGGACTTGATTACAGCGTTCACATTTTGGATCTTGCCCTGGAAACATTTTGGAGAGTTTTAGGTGAGACAGATGTGCTCAATATATAATTTTGAGTTGAATAATAGTATGCTTTGCGCATATGGAGCTCGAGTGAATTCTCTGCTTTGCTATTTTCCACTCCTTTTCTGATATATTAATTGAAAGATCTTTTTCCCAGTGTCCTCTTGGATCTTTGAAAGGGAGGGACTGTAAAATAATTTTAGATATTGCAGAGATGGTGTCTGAGTTCTTGAAATTGAGCAATATTTTTCCCAGTGTGGATGAAGGTGCAAGATGAGGAAAATCGGGCAGGTTCTGTTTAACAAAGTTCCTGATTTGAAGATAGTGAAAGAAGTTTGTAGCTGGAATGTTAAATTTGGAATGTAATTGTTCATAGGATGCAAAGACGTTGCCTATATAAAGATCTCTAAGCAAGTTAATCCCAAATTTTTTCCAGATATTAAGAACTGCATATGTTTGTGAAGGTTGAAAGAGGTGGTTCTCTTGCAGAGGTGCCACTGATAAAAGATTCTCCATCTTAAAATGCTTTCTACATTGGTTCCATATTCTAAATGAGTGAAGCACAATTGGATTATTAGTATATTGGCGATAACTTGCATTTATTGGGGCACAGAGCAGGGAATATAAAGAAGTACAGCAGGATTTTAGTTCTATTGCAGACCAAGCCTGTGTATGTTCATCTATTTGTGTCCAGGTTTTTATAGCTTGTATGTTTGCTGCCCAGTAATAAAACAGGCGAAGACATAAAATTGACCGTGCAATTCCACTTTCAGTTTGGCAGGATATAAGAGGCTGTATTTGACATTGGCTTGCCGTAACCGCTGTTTGATGTTAAAGAAGGCTGCACGTTTAATAGCTGTTTCTGGAGAGAAATCAGAGAAGATACGAATGTGGTTATTTTCATATATAATCTCTTCCTTGTGTCTGAGGAGTGCCATCACCTCTAGCTTAAATAATTATCTCTCGAAGTGAATAATAAAAGATCTAGTTCTAACGGTATTTGATCCGTGTACGCGGCAAGCCGCTGCTATCTCAGAATCTGCTTTAAAGTCCTCTCCAATTATTTTAGAAAATAGTTCAGCTGCGAATTTCACTGGGTTTGGACTTTCTCGATTCTCAGGTAGACCTTCGATTCTAATATTATTCCTTCTGCTTCTATCTTCCAAAGCAGCAAGTCTGTCCCTGAGTTCTTTTTCATTCAGAGCTGGCAGTTGTTGCTTTTTCTTCAGCACTGGCAGCTAGATTTTCGGCTGATTCAATCCGAGTCGTGAATGTCTCCTTGACATCCTCCAGTTGATCAGCAAGTATGCTCAGTTTAGACAAGGTTTCCCGAATGTGCTCTTCAATTTTACCCACCATATCTTTAAAGGCTGCCTCAAAGCGAATACATATGCGTTCCTCCAAGTCTTTATTATCCTGCTGCTGCATCTGTCGCTGCATCTGTCGCAGCTCCTGTTGCAGCTTCTCATTTGCTTTTTCCCTTGCCTTCTCATTTGCCTTCTCGCTTTTCTTTATATCTTTCTTTATCTCTTGCTTGAGCTTTGCTTGAGCTTGTTTGAGCTCAGCGATCATCACCTTCAGTTCAGACAGATCATTTCTGCTTTCGTGCACCGTAGGTGAGGCTGTGGGCTCTATTGCAGCCGGTGTTCCCAGCCCGCGTGAAGTAGTTGAGAGCGCGGACCGCAAGGCCTTTTCCAGTTTCAGATGATCTTCTCCAATCGGTGAGCTATCATGACCTGCGTCACTCGCACTCGTACATTCGTTCCCCATTTCGCTCTCAGCCGGAGACGATGTAGCGGACCGTGGTCCCGAGGAGTCTGGGCTTTCGCCCATCTGATCCAGGTCAGCCTCTGAAAGGCCGTATCTTGAGCTTGAACTTGGGCTTGGCGATCTGAGCTTGGATGTAGCTTTAGTTTTCATTTCTTTCTGAACCCCTTTCTTGTTGGCCATGTTTATATACAGTATGCTAGCATATACTGTAGTAGTGTCCCTCAGGTTGGATAAATACAGGATATCTCAGGATAATAAGAAGATAATATAAAAAATAACACCGCTGCTAGTGAAACTACACTTCAGACATCCATCTCTCACAACAGTCGAGACCAGCTGCCCCCTTTAAGGGTTGCCACAGTGGATCATCTTTTTCCATATTACTCTCACTGCACCAGTCGGAGTATTTATATCACTGTATCTGAGTGGGGAATCACAGCAGCAGCTGATCGGAAAGAGAATTATCGGTATACAGCATCAAGCACACACTGACTCAGCCACGGCAAAACGTTTCAAAGCCTTTCCTGTACGGACCTCGCGGTTCAGAAACAGTTTCATCCCAAGAACTATAAATGTACTCAATCAATTGCTCCTTGTAGAACTGTTTGTACTTATAAGTACATTTACCTCACTGTAAACTTGAACTACAGTTATAATATTGCACAACCTGCGCCACTTTATAAAGTGCGTATTTACATATGATGACGATATCATTTTTAAGATGAAATGCAGCAAGATACAGTATGTTGGTTATATTATACAGATAAAACTTTAACTTCATTTAAATCATCTGTATTGTTAATAATTAAACATGTGAGGACACGGTGCCACAGCGCTAGCAAGTTCACATGTTGCTCCTGCCTTGCGCTGTATATTTACTGAGGCTGGCACGACACTGGAAGGATAGATGGATAGAATAATTAAACACGTACTATGAAGATATTTCAATGTTCCTTAAAAGTTTTGAAGAATCGTTGTTGTAAGCTTACAGATGGCTTAACGTCTATTACAGAGCTGATTGTGTGGCGATTGGGTATTTAGGGAAAGAAAAGTAAGGACAGAAATAGGAGGTTAGTACGTTTGAAAGAGACAGTACTGCTACATTAAATTATTTCATTGAAGGTCGCGAATGGCGCAGCAGCATCTTGTGTGAGACATGAACAATCACTGTGCCATCATGTTCCAATGTTTAATAACATGCTTTCATTTCAATCAACATGAAAATGATATCACGTATACATCTCAGTATTTTAATTATTCAGAGAGCTGTAATATTACGAATGTAATGGATTCTGTGTCCTGTCAGAGAAAGAGAAAGAACGGAAGCACGTAGTGATTCACACACATAGAGCACATTGAAGATCAAATACAAAGCAAAGTATTTAACTAGTAAATTAAATGATTTTAAGATTAAATAAACTACCTGATTAAAGTGGAAATTTCGAGATTAAAGTTGACATTTCGTGCTTTTTTCACTGTGTGCCTATTTTTTTTGTCTGTACCTTAATAAGCTCAGACAGTGGGCTACAACTCGCCTTTTCACGGCGACTATGATATGTGACTTCTTTTTTATTTTGGCACTGTGCAACTTTGTGAACTTGAGCTTTCGAGTTTCTCCAACACGCTATGTCACTCGATCAACTTCCTTTTGTTGATTATACCACTGTTTAAATCAACAAATAGTATGTTTTTCCTTTGCCTCCACTTGGTATTCGCTGAAATTCTTATATTTTCCCCCGTGCTTTTCCCATTGTCTTTTCACAGAACGTTGAGCTTAAGGGCAATTTATATTGATTTGCATATTCAAAGAGGCATAATTCTGGGAGGAATTGGGGCAGGGACAGCAGGCGCACGTACGTGTGTTACTTTTCACGCTGACCGGGATTTATGGATTGGAAGAACATGGAAGTATGCACGGATTCCTGCATCTGGATTTTTCTGTGCATAAGCACATTTCAGCTTTTGTGCTTAAGTCATGTTATAGTGCGAATTCTACGCATGGCGTTATGCATGAGGCCCCTGATGTGGCAGATTGAGAACAATAGCAAACCACAGAATTTAAAATAATGTTTCTTTAACAGCAAAGAACAGTTTGACGTTTCTGAGCTAAATGCTGATGTCAAAAGAGTTTTGTTAAATAATATACTCCTTCAAATGCAGAGGAGTACTACATACCTCCATGAATACATAACAAATACTTGTTTAAAAGGGCGGCACGGTGGCGCAGTGGTAGCGCTGCTGCCTCGCAGTTAGGAGACCCGGGTTCGCTTCCCGGGTCCTCCCTGCGTGGAGTTTGCATGTTCTCCCCGTGTCTGTGTGGGTTTCCTCCGGGCGCTCCGGTTTCCTCCCACAATCCAAAGACATGCAGGTTAGGTGGATTGCCGATTCTAAATTGGCCCTAGTGTGTGGGTGTGTTTGTGTGTGTCCTGCGGTGGGTTGGCACCCTGCCCAGGATTGGCTCCAGCAGACCCCCGTGACCCTGTGTTCAGATTCAGCGGGTTAGAAGATGGATGGATGGATACTTGTTTAGAATACAAAATGTCCTGTAGAATCGGATTATAGATTATATCTGGCAGGTTTATACAGCCCATACAGAGCCTCGGATTAAATCAAAATTAATTAACATTGTGCTATCGGAAACACTGGCTTCATAAAAAAGAATACAAAACTACAAAGTGCGGTGGTCATCTAATAATCCATCCCTTTGCCTTCTACAAAATGGCTATGTATTATATACTTAAGTGGAAGAAACGTAGTTTCTACAGCTCATTTTACAGTTTATCCATCTTGGTAGTACTGGGGTGTTGTACTGTATTAGCCAATATAAATGCAGTGAGACGTTAAGTAAAATGACACCTTTTATTTGCTAACTAAAAAGATAACAATATGCAAGCTTTCAAGGCAAGTCAGGCCCCTTCTTCAGGCAAGATATATTACATCTTACAAACAAGATATATTACATCTTACATATTACAGCACATCAAGGGACCTGAGCTGCCTCAAAAGCTTGCATATTGTAATCTTTTTAGTTAGCCAATATGGGAAATAGATTAACCAGAGATGGGAAATATATTCATAAATTGTCTTCCATAGTTTTTTTTATTTTTTTAAGTTCAGTATTTTTCAAGTCGAAGTTACTTCTTCAGAAACATGGTATAAGTGAATTTGGTAGATAACATTGGTGTTCTAAAGTTAAGCATTTTCTGTAGATTTAAAAAAAATGTATTACCTTCAATTGCAGTTCATAATAGAGGCTAATGGGGCACCACTGTAAAATAAAAGCCTAAAGACTTACTGATGAAGCAGCAAAGGTTTTGAAATAACAAAATATGCCTTCCATGTTTTTGATGCATGTTTGTGACAACAAAAGAGATCTGCAAATAACCATTTTATCGCAAATTCCTGGTATAACTTTTTTTTTTGTGAAAAGTATACATTTCCTATTTTCTTCTGTGAGTTCTCACTTAAATATGCAAGTAAATCAATATAAAACCAGCCACGTAGTAATAAAAGTTTACAGTGATTTGGTCTTTCAAGAGGAAACTGTGCCCTGGGGGGCTGAAGGATTATTGCAGAAGACGACAAATGCTGAGATGGTGTGCACAGTTGGTCTTCTTTTAAAATAGCTGAATGTCACAGTACTGGTGTTTTTTGTACAAAAATGGGACACAAGGACTGTTTTACAATGTGTGTGTAATGGCAAGACGTGGATCAATACTCGACAACTGTCTTGAACCTATTCAGTAAGTTTTTAAGCTTTCATTTTACAGCGATACCCCATTAGCATCGATTGGAAAGCATCAGGGAGGGCAAGATATATATTTTTTAATTTACAGAAAATGCTTAACTGTAGAACACAAATTCGGTTGTTAAATGCGTATATACCATGTATACCACACACAAACGTGTCAAAAACACGGAAAGCATATTTTGCTATTTCAAAACCTTTGTTGTGTAGAAATAACTTGGACTTAAAACATATGAAACTTATCCATTTACATTTTAAATGTAAAAATCATGCAATGCTATTTTAGAGATGCGCCATTGTGCTGGCTAAATTTTTGTCTAATTATGAAATCGTTTTTTTTTGGCTCAGCACTGCCCCCTACAGAGCAATAAGCCACAAAGCATGAGGTGGTAAATGGTTAAAAGATGGAAACACAAAAACTGA
The DNA here is from genome assembly GCF_016835505.1 of Polypterus senegalus. Classification (NCBI taxonomy): domain Eukaryota; kingdom Metazoa; phylum Chordata; class Cladistia; order Polypteriformes; family Polypteridae; genus Polypterus; species Polypterus senegalus. The sequence goes on from NC_053159.1 coordinate 117,977,306, forward strand.
TGTTTGACTGCATTGACATCAAACCTACATACCCTCCCATGTTAGAAGGCACTAAAACATAAGAGGAGAAAAATAAAAAAACAGTTCTAAAACAGAACTACTCATTGTGTGATGGACATGCTCTGCAGAAACAATATATAAGTGGGATAAGAAAAAAAACTAATTAGCATGCATGTTTATTCCACCCACGTCTTGCTTTAAACTTTTACACTGCCAATCCCAACTTTTTTCATCCCACGAAGTCTGGAAACACAGTTTGTTCAGTCTTCTGGAATAAAAAACAGAATGAGGATTTCTTTGTCTGTTTAAGTTTGCATGCCAATAAATTCCATTTGTTTTTTTGTTTTTTTTGACTTGGAAAGTTAACATGACATCCCAGCAGGACTGGACCCAAGGCACGTGCTGTCCAACTGCAAGGCCCACTCACACATACACACGTAGTGAAACACACACAGAGCCAGTTTCGAATCACTGATTTATCCAACATCTAGGATTGGGAGAGAAAAATATAAGAGTATCCAGTTTAAAAATTAATGCAAGCATGAGGAGAATGTGCTAACTCTGCACAGACAATACCTGGGCATGGCATCAAACCTAGGATGCTATATCTGTGACGCAGCAGTGGTAATCACTGTGCCACCACGCTATCAGGCTTGGAAAGTGTAAAGAGGTTAATCGCAGTCCACTTAGAACTGTGTATATATGTTATTTAATTCAAGGTAACACTCTGCCTTCCTGTTATTCCATGGACTGAATTGGTCTTTTAACACAGTGTTATGACAGGAACCCCAAGCAGCTGCAGATCTGGGCGATCACTCTTTAAATTACTAGGGGGCTCTGCCCCCTGCTCGCTTCACTTGCCAACCTCCGGGCAGGCACTACGTGCTAGCCACTTCACGGATCTGCCGCTCACGTATGGGGAAGTGGATGTACAATTTAAACAGATCGTTATTTTCATGGGAATTGTTACATATGCATAATAGACCTAACTATTTTACATTACAGCGAGTAATTAACCATAGTAAGACGTAATAAATTTTCATGTTGCGTTAGAGGTATTCGTTGTGTTATACGTTTTTGTTCTGTTTGGCTTTGAAATTAACACACAAATACTTTTTAAACGTACACTTTTACTGTAAAACTTTTTTTTTTTTAATTTTTGAAATTAACTTTTTATCAATATTGCATTGAATTTTAATTCCATGTTTGGACTTACATCATGACAGCTCAATGTATAACTGCTCATGAATGAATATCATTTCTTTCTCCCTAATAAATAAACCGACTTTTTCTAATGTTTGTCCCTGTGATTTATAGCAAAAGCTATTCTCAAGGGAAACTGTAAACGTTTTACTACGAATGGCATATCAAAATCTCCTTTGGTGTCTAATGTTATCCGCGGAAGATGTACTACATTACTTTTCTTGTCGCCTGTTAAAATTTTACATGTCAGGATTGTCTGACCAATCTTGAATACTACTAATTTAGTCCTATTGCATAGCCCATCTCTCATACATAAATTACACAATAACATTACGAAACATCCTTCTTTCAACAGTAATTTGGCCGGTGGAAGACCAGATGGTTTTAACAGTTGTAGATATTCTACAGGATATTGTAAGTTAATGTCTTCATCTTGCGCACCATCACCACCAACTGTTCAAGCATAGTCTATTGATACGCATTTAACCAATTTGCCATGTAACCGATCGATAATTTTCGCGTTAATTTGTTTTAAATCATTTCTCGGTGCTAGGATTGCCCGAGTACTCATCTCTTCTGTTAATAACCCTTCGGGATGAAATTCTTCAATAGGATTTAAACATATTATGTCTTCTCTTATTGGGAACTTAAAGTGAGAAAAACATAAAAATGTATAAGAGCGGAGAGCGCAGGAACAGTGTGTGACAAAAGCACTTACAGCAATGAGATGCGAGAGGACCGTGGACGTGGGCCGTTTACCATAAATGATTGAGAGGAGGGCGGAACTTGAAAAAATCTCTTGGCAAATGTCTTGTCACGTCTCAAGATTTTCTTTTATAATAGAGAGACATCCTGCTTACTTGTAAGTCATGAGTCCTCCTCTGGGCCGCAGATGGCAGAGACTTCCGAAGACGGGTTTTCAGTTCACTCAATGTCAACTCTCCCTTGGGGCTGTAATGCAGCTCATCAATGACTCCCACCAGGAAGATTCCCTCTACCTGCCCAAAAACTGGCAGTTCTCGAACCCGGCCACCTAAAAAAATTGACATCTAGTCTGTTGAAGTCGCTTTTTCCTTTTTAATCCTGTGATACTAAAGGAAGTAGGATCAACAAAGCTTCTATGTAAAAAAAAAAGGCCAAACCCCATTCTTGCTGGTTTGGAAATACCTCATTATTTTCATAATTCTGTGTAATAACTGTGAGCTCCTTATCACATGTCAGCTCAGATGTCACAAATGAGTGCCTACAAGGAGGACTAATTGGATGTTGTTGCGAATTAATTCACACTCTGTAATGGAGGATATGTAGAAATGACAATATGTGAAAAAGGAGCCATTACTACAAACATCTGTGACTATTAAAAAGTGTCAGCTTTGAATAAAACACAGAAACAAGAGAGCAGTTCTCTTCACCCTTAGGAAATACTAGGGCTAAAAAAAAGATATAAATTTTTCATGACATTTTGTTGGTCGGATATGCAGGTAAGAATTTCACCGTACACTGTGTATGTGATAAGACTACTAAAATTTTTTAAATGATTATTATTTGACCGTACAACATTTGAGAGACAACTGTTTACATTTGTTTTGGCTTTCCAATCGGAGCACAGGAAGGTGAAGTGACTTGCGTGGGGTCACACAGTGCCAGTGGTGGGATCTGAACCCACAACCTCAGAGTTTGAAGTCCAAAGCCTTAACCACAACTACTTCTACTACTAAACTTAGAAATGTGACTACAATGAAAACAAAACAGCTTATAGTGGAAGTGCTAGACACACTTGATCTACTCTATTCACCACATGGATTGAGAGAAGCAGTTCCCAAAATAAGTCAAAACAGGACTTATTTTACACTTTGGCTTTAAGGAAAACCAGGATTAACAGGGAAATCCCCCGATGATGCTCAAAAACATCTGTAGGGCACGTCTTTGAACTTACTTTCCTTCAGCATTGTAAGGCCAGTAAGCACATTGAGAAACTTGGCAGCCCAATGGTCCTCTCGGCTTTCAGTGCTCACCGATACCACGTCGTGTTCTTCTAGCTCTGCAACAAAACCCAAACAGAGTGGCGGTCAAGACCAGAGTCTAAAACGCAGTAAAATCTTCTTTGCCATAATCTGAGCAAAGTATAAATTAAATTGACCCTAAGTGTTCAATATGAAAATGCCTCGAGAAGACCACAACATTCACCTAATTACCGAAATTCTCAAAGTTCCTTCCCTGTCCATCTTCTGAAACAACCACCTGCGTGCTTTACAATACTCTGCATCTTCTTTAGCATTTTTAGCTTGCCTGTTGTACATTTTTCTAGCATTTCAATTTTAACATTCTGAAATTAAAATGTTTATTTTTCAAACCAGAACAATTACAACACTAAAGGGACATTACTCTCCTAGGAATAGTAAAGATGCCCTTCAACATGAAGAATCATTGCTTTGGGGTGTTAGTAAGTGAGGGGCTGCTCACCTCTAGCCAGATGGACACTGGACCCAGCCAACACAACAGGGTCATCATTGACGGTCTTTCTTACATCTGGTTTTTCAAATCCATGAACAACCTGCAGTTCACACCAGCTTTGACTGGACACATCAGTCACCCACAAATGCTGCAGGTGAAAGTGCTGCATGGGATTTTTGTTGGCCACATTTCTTTTCCTTTTGAGCGAAACCATCAAATCACTGTTTCCACTGAGCAAAGGTTTCTGGGTAGAACAGCTAGCCTCCACAGACCTGAAACATTACGAAAGAACAGTCTGGGTATACAGGGATGTAAGCATATGCCATCATGCCGTTTAAAGCTAGGGTCCTGTTTGGAAGATCCCAGACACACATCCTAGTGAGAGCACACTTGCCCAAACAGAAGTGCCATTGTTCACAACTTCAAAAAGCCTTACTCTGTGTAAAAAAAAAAAATGCTTCCAAAATGTCCTATCTAATAATTTTAACTCTGGTACACATTTCTCATCTGAACATCAAAGAAGGTGGCACACGAAACTGAAATAAATAAAAACAGACTGCCACCCTCCCTGTTGTCCAACTAATTTTCAGTTTCAGCAGTAACAGTAAGGTGACACACCCATCCAGGGACACAACAGTCCTAGATCCGACATCTCCTTACCTCCCAGTGTCATTCCTCCCAGGACTGCAACCTTGCATTGAGCTGTTTTGAGAATTTCCCACATCCAGGCTCTCTATAAAGCAAATGAATAAATAAAATAAAAATCTGTTCATTCCATCACACCTGAAGAGATAAATAATTATTTAGAAATAAATTTCAGTTCTGTCAGTCACAGATAAAATGAAATCTTTTAATTCATTTCTGAATTGTTCACAAAGTTATTCCTTGTCTTAAATGTGGATGTATATTGAAACTTGCTCCCACATTTAATCCCTGTGGTGTTTGTAAAAATAATTTTTAATAGCCTAACATGTTCAAAATCTGATGCTGCTTTGGGCTTGTACAGATTAACTCATTTGTACAATCGCAGAGCAATGCATTCAGACATGGTGGCATCCTGAGACTTCAAGTGAAATTCTTGATTCACTAAAGCGCATTACCTAAAAAATAAATTATCTAGTTGAGGACTCTGGTGATCACTAATATATATATATATATATATATATATATATATATATATATATATATATATATATATATATATATATATATATATATATATATACATATATATACATATATATATACACACACACAAAAGCAACCCATACATCTGCAGATCCACCAAGACCTAAACCCCCATGCCTATTTCAAACCTCCCCAATTGGTCGCCCAGTAGTGGTTCACCAGCAATGAAAGCCTCCAGGTCAACCTCCAGGAGCTCAGAATCGCTTATTTCCTCGTTGACTCCTTGTTTTGCCATTACTGCTTATTGTGTATATGCTTTTCCTTACATACAGTAACAACCTGGCAAAAAAAAAAAAAATATATAATTATGGGAAGGTTCATACAAGAAGACATTAACAGGCAGATTAACACAGACAGACCAAATGATACAACCATTGACTCATGGATAAACATATTATATTTATATATATATATATATATATATATATTTATATATATTTTATCATCTTATATATAAACGTCTATGCGTGGAAGTATGTGTGTCTATCTGTCTGGCACGGAGGTGCGAGGCTACAGCATGAAGTTCAAAGAGCCGGCAAAGTGACCACAAGTTAATGTGTCAGAAGCAGAAAGAAGTACAAGGCTACAGCATGAAGCTGAAAGAAAGCGACTCCGTCACCAAAATGAGACCGCCAAGGAAAGACAAACTTGCTTAATTGTTAATACACAAACGAAGCGAGCACATTCGCAAAACGAAACCGCCAACTCTGCATTTCAATTTTTTATCTGACGATTTCAATATTTTCTAGGAGCCCGGGCTTTTTACAGCACAGGCTAACACGGCTAGTGTATATATTATATATTATATTTTATATATATATTATATTTTATATATATATATATATATATATATATATATATATATATATATATATATATATATATACTAGCCATGTAAGCCCGTGTTATAAAAAGCCTGGGGTCCTAGGAACTTGAAATCGTCAGAAAATAAACTGAAATGTAGAGATGTCAGGTAATTGAAAGGAACTACTCTTGACGTCTCTCTCTTAGGAGGATTCGTTTGCCAATGTGCTTGCATTGCTTGTGTTTCAGCGACGGGAGGAAAAGAAAAAGGGATACTGTTTTGCTGATATTAGCGGCTAAGCGACTTTGTCTTTCTTCTGAGGTTTCGTGTTGCTGACGTGCTAGTATCGCTTGTGTTGTTAGCAGCTAAGCGAGTTTTCTGTTTCCTCTCTGGTGGAGCTCTTACCCCAACTCCACCTCTCACTTCCAGGCCAGCCAGACAGACACACACACTTCCACGCGTAGATGTTTATATATAAGATAGGATGGGCAAAAGTAGGTTTACAGTTGTGAGTATGCAAAACACAGAGTTTATTCTTGTAAGGGGGTTGCTAATAGGTTTCAGCTGCTTTGGTGTTAATGAAATTAACAAGAGGTGCACTAGAGGGGCAACAATGAGATGACCCCCAAAACAGAAATGGTTTAACAGGTGGAGGCCACTGACATTTTTCCCTTCTCATCTTTTCTGACTGTTTCTTCATTAGTTTTCCATTTGGCTACGCTCAGTGTCACTACTGGTAGCATGAGGCGATACCTGGACCCTACTGAGGTTGCACAGGTAGTCCAACTTCTCCAGGATGGCACATCAATACGTGCCATTGCCAAAAGGTGTGTCTCCCAGCACAGTCTCAAGGGCATGGAGGAGATTCCAGGAGGCGGGCAGTTACTCTAGGAGAGCTGGACAGAATCGTAGACGGTCCCTAACCCATCAGCAGTACCGATATCTGCTCCTTTAGGCAAGGAGGAACAGGATGAGCACTGCCAGAGTCCTACAAAATTACCTCCAGCAGGCCACTGCTGTGAATGTCTCTGACCAAACTATCAGAAACAGACTTCCTGAGGGTAGCCTGAGGACCTGACGTCCTCTAGTGGGCCCTGTGCTCACTGCCTGGCACCGTGGAGCTCAATTGGTAGTTGCCATAGAATACCAGAATTGGCAGGTCCACCACTGGTGCCCTGTGCTTTTCACAAATGAGAGCTGATTCACCCTGAGCACATGTGACAGACGTGAAAGGGTCTGGAGAAGCCGTGGAGAACGTTATGCTGCCAGTAACATCATTCAGCATGACTAGTTTGGTGGTGGGTCAGTGATGGTCTGGGAAGGCGTATCCATGGAGGGACGCACAGATCTCTACAGGCTAGACAACGGCACCTTGACTGCCATTAAGTATCGGGATGAATCCTTGGACCCACTGTCAGACCTATGCTGGTGCGGTAGGTCCTGGGTTCCACCCGGTGCACAATGCCCGGCCTCATGTGGCAAGAGGATGCAGGCAGTTCCTGGAAGATGAAGGAGCTGATACCATTGACTGGCTCCCACACTCACTTGCCTGACCTAAATTCAACAGAACACCTCTGGGACATTATGTTTCGGTCCATCTGACACCAAAAGGTTGCAACTCAGTGATGCCCTGGTCCAGATCTGGGAGAAGATCCCCCAGGACGCCATCTGTCATCTCATTAGAAACATGCCCCCCTCGACCTTGTCAGGCATGCATGCAAGCACGTGGGGGCCATAGAAACTACTGGTTACGATTTTGAGTTCCTGCAATGAAATTTTTGCAAAATGGATTAACCTGCTCCATCACTTTTTCACTTTGATTTTCGGGGTGTCTTTGAATTCAGCCCTCTGTAGGTTGCTAATTTTCATTTCCATCAAACAATGTGACATCCTTTTGTTCCCAACACATTGCCCAGTCCATATCAGTAGAGATATCCAGCAAGATTTTTTCCCCCCTTTTTTTGAGATCTGATGTGTTTTCAAAGTGTTCCTTTAATTTTTTTGTGCAGTTTATATATTCCAAATGTGGAGCTCCCATTTGACAAACTGCCTCATACGGACATATATCTAGGTCTTTGTCAATATTTCAGACATCTTTGGAAATATTTAGATTACTTTGTTTGCTTTTTTGAAGGTTACAGGTTTCATCCAAAAGGCTAATGATCAAAAGTAAAGAAAATAGAAAAAAAAGCTGGGACCTGGAAGTCATTGCATGGATTTTTTAAATTTGACTCCACCCCATGCCATCTATCTGAGTGTGAGCATTGGGACAATGAGCAGACAGAGCAACCTACCTATGTCATAGCTTGGGATGTCATTTGTCACCATGGTGTTCAAATATAAGAGTGGTTAATCAACATCAACCACCGATTCCAAATTGTTAAACTTTACACCATACTCCCGTTTTCTCAAGCCAAGAGAAGTGTTTTTTTCTGCAGTAAAATACCAGGGCAAATCTCCAACGGGCAATGGAACAGTCCCGTGGTGAGAGAGGTGTGGACTCCTGTCAAGGCTGGAGCAGGAACACCAAAGGGTTCTTCCCCCATTGTCTATGAAGTGGACAAAGACCCCTGGCCTGACTGGGACAGAAATATGATGCTGAGGCAGAATGAATCACTCATCGTCTTTGATTTTTCAGTTACACAACATTTTATAGTGTACTGTAATGTGCTTTTTATTTACATTTTTCTTTGTCCTTTTGCAGTACTGTATGCAAGTGCTTAGTACCAGAGATATTCAAAACAGTATACCATACCTAAACTCTGCTACTATTTTGTGTTTATATATTGTGTTTGTATATACAGTATATATATATATATATATATATATATTTTTTTTTTTTGGGAAAATGTGAAATATGTTTACTGTATTATAATCTGCAGCTAAATGCCCTGAACCCTGTGTTTTCCATTTTTTGTAGTAGTGTGTAATGAATGCTCAGAAGCATTTTTATTTTGACTGGCTGTGTGTATGATCTGAAAGGATTATTTGATGTTGTTGACAATTAAATAGGTTTTAAGTTTGATTTTACCAGAATTGTTAGAGGTTTTGTAAATGTAATTTAAAAATTGGGTTTTGTGTTTACAGTTTTGGGAAAAAGCTGGAAGGTTTCAAGAAATGTGTCCTGGCAATTGTGAAAAACTTAAAAAGTAATGCATTCTCCTTTTATTTGTTTCTGTAAAGATTTGTAAAATTACTTATGATAGCAAAAAAAATATGAACAGCGTTTTGATGAATCCTGCAAGATAAAATATATGAAAAGAAATATGAACAGAAAGCAAAATCCGTTACATTGATCACTGATCTCTCATCACCGGAGTGTTGATTCGAATGCAGAATGCTAAAGTTTTTCGGATGTTTAAAGTAATACAGTGAACGGTGTGCACTCCTATTACATCAGCTAATTTTCAAATTGACACTTTTGTACAGATAACGCAGTTAAAATGCGCTTGACTTGCCAGTTACGCGCTTCGCTGGGTAGGTCGCTCCTCGGTCACCCGGGTAGATAGGCATCAATCGATACGCAGAAAAATATGTACATGTATTAGTTAATTCAGTATTTTGAATTTACTCGCCATTTAATCGCTTTAATTTGAAGCATCGCTAGAACTGTTTATTAAATCCCGCTTCTCGGCACAAGCTCTTCTCACGAGAGAAGCGATTTACCAACCAGACGTCATTTCCTGGTAAGGTTGCTGCTATGGTAACGTGTCTTGTTGTAGGAGAACTGGAGAGTCCGCTTGAGACTTGCACATTGAATCTCAGGGGTGCATTAGTCTAGCCAGCACCACTGGGAGTCTTTCGTGGAATTTGGGATTGTGGTAATTCAACAGTGACGTCGGTAAAAACACGACGGGAAGGTAGTTTACCACTCGCCATGGAGGGGTCACTCCTCACGGGTGTCCTGAGCACAGACCAAAAGAAAAAGAAGTCCATGATTAAAAAAATGAGCAAAGTTAAAGAGGAAAAGAAGCAGAAGAAGCGGGGCCACTCCAGCACCCCGTCGTCCTCGGACGATCCAGGTGGGTCTGCCTGACCTCCAGAGCAGCGTTATAAATTAATCACGGCATTCGAGATTGCTATCCTTTTGCAGGCTGCGACTGTATACAGCAAACATGAGTACCGTAATTTATATTTATATAGCGCCTTTACTGCGTTGACTTGCACGTGCATGGTACAATCAAGCTTAGAGTAGTGGCTACTTAAAAAAAATGACCGAATTAATGTGTTTAGTGGACGGGGCATGAGTGGCGGAACATACCACGTTATGTTCTGAAAGCTCCATAATTTAGAACCTGATTATATCAAAGTACGACGACACCGCACAACCACCCCCAAAATACAAAGCTCACATAACCATTTGTATTCCCGTGCTTTAAAACTGTTAAGATACGTCTGTTAAACGAAGGTCAGTCAAGGAAACTGTCGACGTTACCCCGTTTAGGCTCCCGATTTTACGAACGTAACATTCAGCTGCTATCTGCGTCATATTTGTCACCATTGTATGTACTTTGGAGAATGACAGTTTCGTTTGACATGTTTATTTATTCTCATAATATAAAAATAAAATAAAAAATAATAACCTTTTCTCCCAAGCTAGTCCACAATCACACGAATAAAACTGAAAGCGCCGCTTCTGTTTCAAAACTCTTAATCCACACTCGCGGTTGTAGATCGTTTTCTAAATGTTTGTCCGGCCACAAAACCCCAAAATCTGTTCTATTGGGCATGCGCAGGTGGTCAAGCGCGCTGATCCGTTTACTTTACGGAGGAAATGCCGAGTAAATCAAAATGACGAAAGCAAAATGGAATTTGACTAGAAAACCTGGTCCAACTGCTCATAAACGAAAGTTGGCAGTGTTTGAATTGGACGGAAAAGTATGAGATGCTACAATTTATATTCACCTCCACCACCCTCGTTTCTTCGAAACTGAAACCACTTGAAAATTTCACTAATCACGTAGGTAGGTATTGCAGAAATATACTCATGTTTAATATATAATTATTCTTCATGTTTCCACCGATGGAGAATTGATAAAGCTTTTTTGTGCACTTTTGATTTTTTGTAAATATTCATCATGTCTCAGTGATGTTTGCTGACCAGCTGTGTCTTCTCTGCACACTCGACTCCATTCTTTAGTAGACGGGTCTAGTGAATCCAGTGTCTGGCAGAGGCCCCATATTACCATTATGAACGAGTAGCCAGATATTGATTGATTTATTTATTTATTTTTTAAGTAATCCAACTATATTTTTGTCCAGCATTGGAATTGCTCCTTCAGAATTTTCTGCAAGAATGGAGAGTTTGCAGTATTGTTGAAGTTTGCCTCCAATATAATAATAGTAATAATAATAAATAATCTTTTCCACTAAGTTTTACCTTACACAATACAATAACATATAAAAAACATTAAACTTAAGTTAGCTTCAAGTCCATAAAAACAAAACAATGCAAATCAGTGCAAACATACAGTGAAGAAACATGCTCCACAGACTCCCTTCTGGAGTACAAGAAAGAACTCGGATGAGCCTGCTCATGGTTATAATGAGAGTAATAACAGAACATAAGAAATCTGACAAATGAGAGGAGAACATTCAGTCCATCAAGCCCATTTGTTTAGCTAATAGCTAAGCTGTCCATACAGATCAATCTGGAGAAAACCTGTGAACGATTGATTTGGCTGGGGGACTGGGGTTCATGCCCCACTTGCAACATCTGCATGTTCTCCTCATGTTTTTCTCCCTCAGTCCAATGACATGCAGGTTAGATGGCTTGGCGGTGCCAAATGATGGCCCCTGATAGCCTGAGTATGTGTGTATTTTCACACAGTGAAGTGCTGGTGCCCTGTTCAGGGACTGTTCCTACCTTGTACCCCATTCTTGCTTGGATATGACAAGTTTCCTGTTCAGAATATGTGGGTGTAGAAAATGTACACATGTACAAATCAATAGATGTTTTTAACCTTCTTATTATATGTCTTATTGTTGATTTCCACGTAACCAGTTTGTCACTGAGCTACACGTCATGCCAACATCGGTGTGTGGTTCATGAGCCTTGGCATCAGCAGCCATACCACTCTGTCAGCTTTAGTGAGGGCAGCCGCAGTTTAAGCAAACTATTGATGGTGACTTTTGTGATCACTTGTGGGGAAGGAAGGCAGCACAATTTGAGCAGTTGCTGGATGTGTTATCACAGGATTTTACGGCATTGTGTTTTATTATTGAATCCAATGTGTGTGTATGTTTTTGTGTTTTCCCTAATTCCTGTGAATCTTAATGAAGATGATTGTTGTGTGAATTATGTGGTATGTGCCATCAATTCAGCTAGGATAGCAAAATTGTAACACACACAACACAGACAAGTATCAGAATTTGGATTACAACGCACTCTTAACGTGTTGGCTGGTTGGTCCGGACTGTCAGGAAGAGTTGGAGAAAGGGGTCCTGGTGTCCCGTAGAGCCTAGGGGCCCACAAACTGGAAACTGATCTGTTCCTGCCTACATCAAAAAAACTGTAAAGTAGCGAAAGCTTTGGAAAATATGGACTCTGAGTCCTCCCACAATCAATAGAGCAAAATATTTGAGCGTTTCAATTTACAGTATCTGTTGCCTGATGCAAAGAACTTAATGAAGGACAATCCCCACAGTGAAAATGAGATGACACAGATAATTAATGTAAAAATAGTTTAGTCAGTGTCTGATCATGTTCACGTTTTAGAAAAGTTAGGTTTTCCTCATCCACACAAGACTAGCATTTTCAAATAAATACACTTTGGAAAGTGTCTGATACTCAGATATCATTTCAGTACAGATGGCAGGTCAAAGCTAATAAAAAATGATGCATCTTTGGATATATCCGTGTTAGTGTGACATATTGTTTGTTCCAGATAAATTATTATGATAGACAAAGCAAACACCAATAAAAAAAGATAATTATTCTTTTCTTTGTTGACAGATAAAGCAATGGGGCGAAATGTAAAGTTCAGCCACTCACACATCATGCCTTCAACTAAATCACTAAGTGGCAAATTATCCAAAATCAAAAACCAAGGCAGAGCATCAACAGAGACCTATGTCCACAGGAAATCAAGTGGTCCTCAGATGGAACGGCCTGTAGATGAAGTCGTCCTTACAGATCAGATGAAGGAGAGTCTCAGGTGGGAAGGTGCTCTTGAGGACCCTATTGCAGAAAGAGAGAGAATAGAACATTATAAGATGAATCGGAGGAAGCGCTACCTGGAAGCCCAGAAACATCTCTGTGGAGATTTGAACACACAGAATGCAAAATCAATTCTTGGAAAGGGGAATCCTTACGTAATTAGCAGTTCTAGATACACAGTACTCAGCCAGCAAGAGCAGCCACCAACATCTTAGTAAACAGGAAAATATGCGAGTTTATTCAGTGAAGCTGGGCATGGCAGGGCCTTGAAGGAGAATGTTGGCCATGAGTAGTATTAACTATTCAACACGTAAAATGCTGCCCTGGACAATCCCAAGTGATTGGACTGTCAGTAAGGCAGTTACATGATACTCTTTTGTTTTTTTTCGACAATACTTTCATGTGGAAGTCTCAATTCCATCAATAGCTTATTCCCATGGAATGTTGAGTGTCAGCGTAGCTTTGAATAAACTTCAAAAATGTTTTCAATAAGTGAAAGTACAAAATTAAACTTTAGCAGCTCTCAAGGATCTTCTCTTTCTAGTAAAGAGAAGTAGAGCACTGGAGTATTCCATTCGCTACTGGTAAGAGTCAAAAGAAAACCTTGCAAGATACATACAAATGCCCAAAAGGGGAGTCTATTACAAGTCTGTAGTAACTTAAGGAACCAAAGCATGTGTCATTTTAATACTCAGCCATAAAGGAACAAAACTACGGTATCTTGCAGATACTTTATTGTAAAAAATGCCAAGTAAACCTTTACACTTTACATGCAAATGAATAGTCGGACAACAGTCCAGTTTGTGTTGCTTACAACTTGAGCCTTGGAATCAAAAGGTGTTGTAATATCTGATTGAGATTTTTTGCAAATAAAAGTATGTTTTGCTTTCATGTCTTTAAAATTGGTTACTTTCTGGAAACATTGGTTAAATAGTGAATAGCTTTGCTCTCAATTCTAGTTCAAACACACCTTTGGAGACCTCTTCTGGGAGCCTGCATCTCTGGTCTGGCTTTGTGCAAGTTGGTGAAACTTCCAATATAAATGCCCTTCTAACAAATATATCAGCATTCTCAAAAGCACTTGATTTACAGTTGCATCCGGCTGCTTTAAACATGCTATTTAAATGAAAAATTCAACTGGTGCTTATATTATAGCAAGAGAAAGAGCAAAGTCAAGCATGCTGAAGTGTATGCATCTGCTAAATGGACTGGTTTCTCATTCACTGCAACATTCTTGCTTTTAGTGCCTTGTATCTGCTGCTGTTACCATGATAGGATCAGAACTGTGACCCAGGGATAGCCATCAGCATCAATGCCTAGTTAAAGTCATAGCCCAACATAATATTACATCTTAAATGGCTAGACTCTGTACAACAAACTTTCCAGTTAGGTTCCTAATAGAAGTCACTTAGCTTGCCTGTTATACTTAAGGTGGGTGAAAAAAGTAAAACAATTTTCATTTATCCTTATTATTCTGTGTCAACTTGGCTAAATGCATTTGCCAAATACATAACAAGAGTAATAATATTAAACTTTCCATCAAAACACTACAGTGAGAAATGTCTCCATCTTGTTTTATACTAAAAAGAGCCATTTGGTCATTGTGAACAACAAGACAGGAACCCTAAAGAATCTTGTGGTTCCAGGACCTGCCAAGGTTTATTCCAAAAAACACAGATACCTGTCGAGCCCCACACCACCCCCAATCTCTGTTCCTTCATCCTTGTCATTAGATAGGTTTCTCTGCTTCCATTACCTGAATGTCACCATTTAAAGACAGTAAGCATTGTCTGAAGAAGCAATTTAACCACTTAAGAACAAAACAAATTTTAAACAAGCCTTTCCAGGCATCTTCATAATTCCTTCTTGCTAAACATTTCTTTATCTAACATTTAACTACATTTTAAATAAATGTGAATTTTGATTCAAGACATTATGTTAAAAATGACAGCGTACAGTATTTACTATAAATCAGACAGTTCATTTTTAAAACTGTACCTCTTGTTGTAACAAAATAAACCATAAGCCAATAGTCTACTGTGATGTCTGTTGTCAGCAGCATCCACCAAAGAAAAAAAAAAAAAAAAGGCAAAGGCGTGACCTCTGAACAGCTGAGATCGTGGCTAAGTCCAGTGCACAAATTGAGACCATTGTGTATTGCACCTTAGAGAAAATAAAGTAAGTTATATTTAATGGGGCTGTAGTGTTTCACATGTGTACTGGAATGACATAACTCAAACCTAGTCCTCACTGTTTGAGGAGCTTTTGAATAATGAAGCTATAGGGCTGCAAGATAAAGATCCTTATACTTCTTGAATGGATGTGTCCCTTGAGTGTGAAAATTTTGATGTCCATGTCACAGTCTCTTTTTGATGAGTTTCTCTAGTTTACGAATCCTTGATGATTCTTGCTCAGGAGTAGGGGTGCTGAAGGATAAAGAAGGCATGCCATCTCCCCCTGAAGGTGGTGTTGGAAGCCTCTGTCGGAAGAGGTCAAGCATGCTGCTCTGTTCACTGCGTTTCAGGCCCTTATTGGTGGAGAAAAAGAATGACAGACACAAGTTAGCATACAACCTAGAAATAACATTCACTTCAAAATATACATATACATTCTCACACAAACTATATGCAAACACACACACACTTCAACTACACACCTTCATATCAAGTATCTTTTGGAATGTTTCTGGGTTTCCATCAGCAAGGAGTTTAATGTAATTATCCACAAAGATGACTGGAGGTTCATGAGGTGCCATAACCACCTGCAAGGAAATAAGCAAAAGGAAAACCTTTCAATATTTTGCTAGAATGAAAATCAATCAAACTTGTGAGATTTATAAAGTTTTCATACACATTCTAAATAGAAGGCTAGCTTCGCTAAGGTGCAGTATATTACTTAACCAACTCTCGTTGTTTGTGGGAAATGGGTCAATCACCTGCTCTCAATTAATTTAGGAGGGCAAACACCCCCTATCACACAGTGGTCCAATAGTATGATTGAGATTTTCCACACAGTGAAACAAAATGAGGACAAAAATAAAATTTAAAAGACGTCAGCAGCATCATTATAGAGGAGTACAGATCTGGGGAAGGTTTTAAGACTGAGTTCAGTGCAGTCTATCACAAGGATGTGGAAAAATATTAAACTCCAGCCACAATGCCTGGGGTCAAGCCACCCTTCTAAACTCTGAGTGTCAACTGGCTTCTCTGAGTGTCAACTGGCTTCACAGTAGTCTCTCGGAGAAGTGCCATTCTTGCTCAGTTGCTGGGAATGGAGAGGATGTTCAGCTCAATAATCTTGATGTTTTTTATGGAAGAATGGCTAAAAAGAAGCACTTGGTGAAAAAAAAAAATCCTTACTCATTATAAAATATCACCAGTACACCACTTGGAAAATATAGCAAAGAAAGGTGGTGATGTTTATGAGGCACTGTGGTTTTATCAAAAACTGTAGGATATTTAAGCATCAAAACGTTCAACATACTGTACATACCTATGAGTCCATTTTAAACCATTTGTTTCATGACTTAAAGTACAGTAGCAGTGCTTCAATTTCATTTTATTAATAATTTTGAAACTTCTTCTGTAATATAAGCAATAAAACTTTATTTTTGCCAATTTTTCCATTGACATATTTTCAGTTCTGACACCTATAAAAGTTTCTTGTAAACTTAAAAGGTTAATTTATTGGAATTACTGCACAAAAGAAACCTTTTTTTAGGTTTTTTTTTTAATATAAATAAATAAAAAACAGTAGGACAGAAATGACACACCTTAAGTATCATCTCAGCACGAGTCATACCCTTCACAACAATCTTTGTGTAGCTGGCAGGTGCCTTACGAACCACTTGAGATCCTATAGAAGGAAGGTCCAACAGGACTGTCTTCAGAGAATGAGTATCCAATAGAAGCTACAAAAATATTTTTGGATGCAACTTTAATTTTTAGGGATATTTAAAATGACTCCTTCCTCCCACTGTTTCCATGCTTCTATAGTACCTCTTCCTTACCTGCTCTGCTCCAACCATACTGATGGGTTTACACCTGAAGAGGTGATTTATGAACTTTGGAATGAAAGAGCTAGAAATGCAAAGACAGACAAGAGATTATACATTGGTGCAAAAATATTCTCACTGTAAGGGCAAACAAGAAAATACATTGTTTCAACTCTATAGTGAAACTGCATGACAAGGACACCTACTTGGCAAACTTGATACAAAACTGTGTAAAATATTTTCGTGTTGATGCCAGGTTATCCCGGATGATAGGCACATTCTGCTTAATGTGCATTATAATTGATGTGACATATGGACTCTGGTCTCCCACATGCTCAACACTCTGCCAAGGCATCTAGGAAATGAGATAAGATCCAAAGCCAGTGAACAAGGTGTGATGTTAACCTCTGTAAATTGACAGGAGTATTATACTTTAAAAGTAAACTATCAAGGTAATGAACACATTATGAAACAAGGATGGCAAGATACTTGCACACAGCAGAATTTGTGTTTTTGTACCACTTTGCCTAAAACAACTGACATTCTAAATAGTGCTTATTGATGAAAACACACATACACCTGAGAAAAAAAGTCCTATATTTCAAATGAAATCTAAACATACATTACTCAAAGACTGTTAAATTAAATAAATAAATAAGATTACTACTCTTTAATATGCATATTGTCTAGCCCATTGGCACACTTGACTGCACCACAACAGTCCATTAACACTTAAAGCTTGAAAATTAAAATGCTGAATTTTACACAATATCTAATTAATTTCAAAGACGCTAAGGATTAACACCCTTAGCAGCATGACATATCAGTGTTCTATTTAAAAAGTAAATAATTAACATGAAAAACATTTAATAAAGAACATTAAAATGAAATGCAAAAGTGTACTCTTTTGAATACAACATGGATGTATACCCACAGTGAAATATAACATTAGCAACATGATCTGGGTCATGGCACATTTGCTATAAATGATAATACTTTAATCATTCCATCAAGGTCTTAGGTTCTCTCTTAGTTTTAATTAGATACAATTGTTAATCACGACTGCCACCTCATCCTATATTGGCCACAACATCTCAGAGGGAATGGAAGCACCTTTGAATCTTCATCTTCCATATGTGTGTACATGCTCTTGTACAAATTCACTGCTCAGAGTGGTGCAATCTACCACCTTAAAAAAGCAATTTAAAGCATGTGTCTAGCTTTCAATAAGTACCACCCTACTAAAATTACACTGTCCCATTTACTGAAGAAGACTATGCCTGTCAGGGTCTTGTCAACAGCCATAGGTAGCAGTTACATAGAGAAGACAAGATCTCATTCTTTAAAAACCCTTTTACTTGTTTATTTAATAATCACTGATTGATCACCAAACAGAATCAGAAATAAAAGAAAATGGTAATATTTGCTAAGATTTTAACTGAAAGAAACCACGTCTGGAATTTCACTTAATGTATAGCATTTTATAGTCATGATGGAGTCGACTGGTGCGGCAGGCTGTCTGCTTGTCTCATTAATTTATGCT
This sequence comes from Polypterus senegalus, assembly GCF_016835505.1. Classification (NCBI taxonomy): domain Eukaryota; kingdom Metazoa; phylum Chordata; class Cladistia; order Polypteriformes; family Polypteridae; genus Polypterus; species Polypterus senegalus. The sequence continues at coordinate 117,995,652 of NC_053159.1, forward strand.
TTAATTTAATTTTTATGTGTTAATATATCCCAGTGGCTACGGTCCTTTGAGAATATCTGTAAACTGAAATACGTAAACTCTGGTAAGCTTAAATGAGAAGTCAAGCAAAATGACACCTTTTATTGGCAAACTAAAAAAAGATTACAAGCTTAAAGAAATGCATATTCTCAGCCATTTTATCAAATGGGTAATCTCATTAGTTTCTGCATCTGTTTTAGTGCCCATCTTAAAAACACATGCAAAGTACAGGATTTATATCGAATGCATTACAAGACAACTATACTGCACTACAATTGAGGAGTCCTGCTATCTAAAACTACTTTGCAGGAAGTTCTGGCAATGTAAATTAACAGAAGTGACAATTAATTTACAGAGCTGTTTACCTTACTCATAGCAGTTAATGCTGGATCACAGGCTGCATCTAGGTCCTGAACCAACAACTGGATGCTATTAGATATGACACTGTAGGGAAAAGGGAAAACATGAATAGGAAGGCAGTTTCTTTATAAATAACACTTCAGTTATTTGTATGGCTGTTACCTAACTGATGCACATTAAACCTAACACAACCACTCAGAGCAGCTGGGAGACCTGTTGCTGCCTTGTGTAAAGTACTACATCAACCAAATTAAATATCTTCTTGAATTAAAAAAATAAAATAACTATAATTTACCACTCTATTCTAAGCACTTGTGCAAGGTACACATTATCTTCTTATTCAGTACTACTTATTGGGGGTGGGAGATGTGGGCCGATTCAAAACTGTTATTATAAATTAAGAATTAGTGTTTTCATTAATTTTATGGGAGAAAAACCACACGGGAGCAGGGTGACAAGTAGGGGGCATAATCTGAGAACACTGATTACAAGGCAGAAAATAGCTTTACCAAAATCAGTTTGAAAAGATAAATCTTACGTGCTGAAAGTGTCCATCTCTCCTGTCAGGTTTATCCTTTCCATTAAAACTTTGTCCACTTTCTCCTTCAATTTCTCTTCAAGCTGTGCACCACAAAAAAGAATGAATGAATAAATAGATAAGCAAATGCAATAGCCAAATATGAGGGCTTTGAGTTGTTTTTCATTATAGGACATTTATGCTTTAACCAAGTTCCCAAAAACGCCCACAGATTTTAAGTTAACTTAAATTTTTAACAATGCTGAGAGTGAATGACATTTATTTACAAACATAACTGTCAGATTTCCAGTTATTTAAAAGAAAATGGAAACCGTACTTTAGCTCTGAACTTGTAAAGTGTCTTGGAATGTTGTTCACAACTGAAACGCCACAAAAAACGTAAATGAAAAACTAATATTAAAAATGTATAAAGGTTCACAGAAATTATTCTGTATATTCATCTCACAGATCATGCTTAGCAAATATCTATATCTATATATATATCTATATCTATATCTATATATCTATATCTATATATCTATATCTATATATATATATATATATAAAATTCACTAAGGCAAGACACCCATGGAAAGCACGCTGGAAGGGGCGTGGATTCACTATGCCGCCGACAAGTAAGACACCTATGGCGCACGCAGGGAGGAGCCACGCCCACCAACTCCAAGACCATTGAATACAACTCGCAGAGCCACGCCCACCAACTCGGAAAAACTGACACAGAAAAAAACGGCATCATTTATATTCCTCTGTCGTAGAGGCCACATGCACCTCGAAGCCACCTTGACTGTTCATAGAGGCATGTTTCTCGCGGAGGTGAGTCGCCATATGTAGCGTGTAAAACGATTTGCGAGGTGTATCCCATGGGATCCTTAAAACAATCCTTTACAACCTAGGTTAAAACACAATGAAGTAAGCAGTCTTTAAAAACTGAGTTTTCGGTTACGACGCACGACCGCGTGCACCATAGCAATCTGTTTTACACGCTACATACAGCAATTCGCATCCGCGACAAACATGCGTCTTCTTCACTCATGGACAATTATATGTTGCTCTCTCCAAAGTTCCATCTTTTCATTCACTTTCTGTTGTATCCTCAAACCCTCCCTTTTTAGAAAACTGTGTCTTTCCAGAAGTGTTCAACCATCAATAAATAATTATGCGGTGTTTGTTATGCCATGGGTTCACTATTGTGTTGTATTTTGCTCTCTCCAGACTTCCATCTTTTCATTCACTTACTGTTGTATTCTCACACCAACCCGTTTTAGACAACCGTGTCTTTCCAGAAGTGTTTAGCATTCAATAAATAATAATGCATGAGATTGAGCGTGTGTCTACCTGGCGCAGAGAGGCGTGGGTAAGCTGTTGAACCCCATTCGGGCTGCAAACTGTGGAATTCCCACTAAGTGTGATTCATGCGCTCCCCCTGGTTATGTCCCTACCCTTTGTGTACACCCCACCTCGCTACTACCGTGGTCGGGTGTCTTGGTGGATTATATATAGAAAAGCAGGCAAAACCACACAGAGCAATGAAACGTCTACGTGAGTCACAGGTGCATCTGGACTGTGTAAAGACGACAACAACTCAAGTGACGAGTTGGAGGTGGGCACATGAGCGGGCAGTGCATACTGAACGAGAAATCAGCAGACTAGCATGATGGAGGGAGCTGAATGGATGTCCTTCTCCTCTCCACCCGTTCCACACTCCGCGCCTGAGCACCGTAAACCCCCATCCCTCTGTCTGGCAGGAGAAGGCGCGATGTCGGTCCGCCAGTTTTCAGTCACGGACGATTGTGTGTTGGTTTGTTCCATGCATTGTTACAATGTTGCTTTTCTTGCTGATTTATTACATTACCGATTTTTCAAATGTTAATTTTCGCCCTGTGCTTAAAAATCATTAAAAAACCGCCCTGATTATGTGGCGTATGGTACTCCGCAGGTTGGCTAGTCTTTCATAAAATCATAGAAACTGGAAGACTCAAACCTGTTGTGTGGTGGCCAGACAGTATTCAGCTGTGCTGAGGATGCTGCAAATCAGACAAAGCTCATCATGGGTGAATTTGGCAACTTCTGAACCTTCTTTTTCCTTTAACAGACTACTAATTGTTAACCCCCCACTGTTACTTGTGGTCCTAAAATAAATAAATAAATAAATAGAGAAATGTTCAAGTATTTCCTGAACAAAACATTTAGCACTCATAGAAATACTTACAAATAAGACATTTACAAATGCAGTGTGCTTACAGCACATTTTATATTTAGCAATTAACAGATTTAAAAAAAATAAATAAATAAATACAAAGCCCATGGCAAAGCAAATATATTTACTCTTTAAATTCACATAGGCACAGCTGTGGAGAAATTAGAGCTTACTTGCAGTATAAAAGAGAATTCAGACAATAAAAATTTAAAAAATACAGTGTAGCTCATACTAGCTACTGTACATTGCTACTTGCTTTGATCTGACTGTTACAGTATAACACTATAAAACTGTTCAGTGGAGAGAGGAAAAAAAAACAACACACACACACAACACACACACACAAACAAGCTTGATCTCAACAATTAATAGAACGCTCATTGACCATCTCACGTTTAATTCAGAGTTTGAAAAACAAAACCATTTTTCAATAAATTTAGACCACTGACATTTACAGAAAAAGACATGTGGATTCCCAAACTCACAAAATAAAATCTAATCAAATCATTGAAATTTATTTTCATACAGAATACTTTTCATTAACACTCTCAAAACATTGTAAACAACTGAATACTGCATAGCTAAACTAAAACCAGAAAATACCAATTCTGCACAGTATGTAAAAATATACATACAGACTTGTACAATGTTATAAACATCTTTTTAAAATGAGTTTTTAAGGATAACTAAGATCATACGAGTGAATGGTATTATAAAATGCATAAACAACACAATGCAAAATTATCTTGAAAATGAGCAGCTTTGTTCACCTTCCAGCATTTTGTATATACAAAAGCAAAAATAAACCTAAACACTAAACCTGTTCCTTTTCACTTTTTCACCAAGGGCAAGGTGACATCCAAGGTTTAGATGCTTATGTAAAATATTTTCCCCAAGGGGCACTTACTTGGGTAAATTTCCAGACAGAATTTTCCAAGCATATTCACGAAGGTATTTCTGAAAGATGGTAGATAATGCTATCATAGGTTCTCCTGTGCTGAGCTGGGAACACTGGACCATGCACTTTTTATAATACACAAACAGATCTGCACAACTAGGCAGCACTGCTCCCCCATCTTCTGTGTTGGACTTTGGAGGGCCCTGTGCTTTAAAGTCAGCTACAAAACGATCAATGAGCTCCCCTAGGTTTCTGCCAATACAGATGAAAAGAATCAAGAAAGTAAAGATCATTAATAGTAGCAAAATAAAAGTAATCATTTATAGAATATATTGAAGTAAAAAATGCCTGTTTCAAAGAGACAGAAAATTCACAAAAAGATTAAACAGTTCAATGTCAAAACTACATTAACTTTCAAATGTGATCTTTGAACAGAAAAAATGTTTTGTTTTAGTTTTACCACTGCCATTTTCCTGCTTGCTCTACAAGCAAGCAAATGGCATACAGAATGTCAAGTAATAACAAAATCTCTGTTGATAAAACTTACCTTTCTATTGATGTAATGAAAATCAAATTTAATGTATTTTATTATATATGCTAACAAACCATTCTTTGAAGGCAACAATATACATGACATGTATTCTCCTGAACACAGCTTGCTACTTACTTGTCCTGAGACTCAATGTAAACATAGAGGTGCGGCTCAAAGCACTTGGAGATTATGCCATGAAAAGGGTTGTCCTGTGCCTTTGGTTTCCGAGGCTGCTTAAAGAGAAAAAAATAAAGTGGTTATTAAAAATAAAAGCCATCATAGGAAGGCGTCTTGTTTTTATAGAAAGCATATAAAAACTGGCCTTATCGATATCTTCCTCCTTCTCTGCTGGCTCCTCATTTCCATTCTCATCATCCAAAAAAGGGTTTGTTGAAGCCGGTGGCAGCTCAGGCTTCTTCTGTGTGTACAAAGTAGGACCGCAGTTAAATTTCACAGTGGTCAGTGGCTTCTGAGACAACTCTACACGTTAAGACTGATATTTTTTAAACATTTTACAGCCAGATTCACTTCCATGATGAACACCATATTTCAAGTAAAACAAATGAAGAAATGTGATGTGTGAAACAGCTTCTGCTCCTTTAAAATATATTGTACATACTATACAAATTATAGAAAGTAAAAGGTTTCAATGAATAAAATTGAAAATATGACAAACTATATGAATAATATATTCAATCAGTTGCTGTAAAAGTTTGCATAAAAAAAAAAAATCACAAAAAGGGATGAAACATTCCAGAAAACATTCTTAATATACATTAATACACAAGAAATCAAACAGTAATAAATTTAACCTCAGAATGACATAAGATACTCATTTATGTTTTGAAGTTAATCTTTTAATTTTCAGTTCTTTTGTATCACAGTAGTTTTAGCAACCATTAGCAAATCATGAAAATTATTATCTTACCCCAGGACTATCACCCAGAGTGCTTCCGGAGAAGCGCTTGGCCAGCAGCCCTTCAAAGTTAGTTGTCCTCTGGATTGCAAAAAGTAGCAGCTTCACTTCAATCTCCTTGGCCCTTGTTCGCATAATCTTGGCAAGTTCTGTCCTACAGAATCACATGTATGAATGGACATGTTCATCACATGTTAGCTGCATCCGGAATAAATTAGTTGTCAAACTAGATGCCTGTTTTAAGCTGGTATTCAAATCTAAAGAACAGAAAACTGGTTCTCAGTCTTAAGAGAAAAATACATGCCAAAATTTATTCTATATGAATTTAAAACACATGAAGGGGAAAAAAAATGTGTGGCTTAAAAGCCTATAAACTAAATACTGTAAAAGAAATGTATTCAATGTTGTGAAATTAAAAAAACTGAGATGTATGTTTACATCAGAAACAATAATAGCCTTACAATGTTTTTTTTTTAAGCTACTGCATATTTTGTTAAACAAGTATGCATTTTAAAATCATGTGCACTCTGTATTATATAAAGAATGTGCTAAAGAGTTTTGAACTTGGTTTAGGTATCATATTTCTTCATTAATACTATTGTTTATATTTAAAGTTTATTAATTTTGCTCCATGTACATGCACTGTTTCATGGTAGACAATATCTTGTTTATTCATTGTTTTATTTAGACTTCTAACTATCTCGCTATGGATTAAAGTAAATTCTGGTATTTCATATAGGTAACTAAGTGATGCAAAGTCAAAGTCAAATAACAAAACCCATTTCTTTACTAAGATCAAATATTTAATTAAAAGAACTTCACAAAAAAAAAAAATCAAGGACATCGAGTCTGTTAAGCTTTTTTGGTTAACCAATAGCCAAATTGTGTTTGTTTTTGAAGGGAGAAAAACAAAAAAATCCTGGCTCACATGTCGGGGCAGACTTTGCTTAAAATATTATGAAGCCTCACAACTCCTGTGTGAAGTACTTTGTGATTTCCGTCTTGAATGTAACAGTCAGGGTTGGCTGCATCTACCGTACTCCATGAAGCCGGAACTGTTAACAGTCATGTACAAAAATGAGCCGGATAAAGAGGACACTTAACAATGTTGCAAAGCTCCCTAGGGTGACATGCCATCCTCTTGATGCAGCTATGTCAGGACCCCAACTGTCTACTTGCTCCCTCTCTCACTACCTCTGTCCTTGAGCTTTACAGCTGCCGTGAGCGCAGCCAACATCCAGAGCTCCTCCAGCTCTTCGTTCTACTCTCCATCAAATAAAAGAATTTAACTATTACTAACATCTCATTTGTAGGACAGCAGTGGAGTTTTCATGTTTTCCCCATGGCCACATAGGTTTCTTCCAGGTGATCTGGTTTCTTCCCACAGTCCAAAGACATGCAGGTTAGGTGGATTGGGGGTGCTAAATTGGCACATAGTGTATGCGCATGTGTTCACCCTATGATGGGCTGGCGTCCTGTCCGGGGACTGTTTCTGCCTTGCATCCAATTCCTGCTTGAATAAGCTTCAACTTCTCAGTGACCCTGCTCTGTACAAGCAGGTTTCAAAAATGGATGGATGGATTTTATTTGGAAAATGGGATAATCCTAACACAACTATAATCAACTCAGACTGATGTCTATGGTTTTCCAAAACAAACAAAATTCGGACACCATGAATTTTCTATTAGGTTATTAATTCCTGAGAGACATGTACTACCTGGTTATGTGGCAGAACTCCACTGCAATTCGCTCAGTCATGAACCACTCAGATGGGAACATATGGCCATACTTTTCTTCATAATCCACAAGCTGCCTCTTGATCCAAGCATAACGACGATCAATTTTGTCCAACCAAGCCACCTTAAATATATAAGAGAATATAAGAGAAGACAACCAACAGACATCTTCCCCACTCTGCTCATAGAAGACCAGAGTCTTGACATAAGTATTACAGACAGGTCTGGAATGACACACTCACATCTTGGTTTTCTTGAAACAAAACAAGATATTCTGAGAGGTGTTGTTTTATGAACTTCTTAATAATTTCCTGTTTGATCCTTGGGTCAAGGACATTTGCTACAAGACAAGCATCTCGTAAGACATTGCTGGGGCCTCCAGGTCTCTGGGAGAGGGTAAACACACACATAACTAACATACAGCAATTATGCTACAATTTTTGTTTCAAACTGGATAAATGACTATGCTAATACTTAACAATACCTTTGATCCTTGGGATGGAAAAGCTTCCTCAAAGTCTGCTAAAATCTGCTGTCCCAGTTCTGTTTGGGCTGCTTTCACTCTGAAAGATCAAAGCAAAACCATTAGAAATGCCAAAGGTTTAAAATTTAAGATTGCTATTGAAAAAAAAAACAGATCTTAGACTGTCCCATTTCACACTCCTCTCTATATTATCACAGCTACAGGCTACACTACTAATATGCAGAGTTTACTATAGCTAATATTCAAGTACACTTAAGTTATTTTTGATAATACAAGTGAAAGGCTGGAACAGAGTCTGCAGCAAGACAGCAATCTATACATCGGGCAGCTGCATCTCATACCATGCCTTCTTGTGTTCCTGCACATGTGATCTGCACTTTGTGATCTACACTTTGTTGACTACAATTTACTTCAAGAACTCCCTTACCAACTTACAACTTTAACAAAGTAGATTATCCTAAGCACATTTACACCAACAATCCAGTCTGGTTTGAATTAAGGAGAGTTTCACATTAGAACGTGGCACTGTGAATGGTGAAATTCCCTAATCAGGCTTAACATTTGACAAGAGCCAATCCATCTAGAGTTACGAATCAGCTTGGGCTGGAATGACTGACACAAAATTTGGAAGATTTTTTGGAGATCACATGACTATCAAAGCTACATAGAGAAAATGCCTAATTTTGTCTTTCAAATGGAGCCGAGTTTACAATCACTCAAACAACAAATATTGGCAAGAGGTTGTGTCATGACCACATTCTGTTTATGAAGTACATGCATTCTGTCCATTAACTACTTTTGGCAGTATGCAGAGTGCAGTCCAATCACAAACAACAAATGGTGCCAATGAGCTTTGATAAAATGTAGATTGAATCAAAACAAAAATCAGGTTATTGCATGGTCTGGCAAAAAATTAACTTATAAGATGGAGATTCATACAGTATACCTTTTCCAAAAAGATAATAAATGAGCTCATGAAAAAGCATCACTTACAGTATGTCCCATTTGTTCATTTTTATCGAATATTTTAATTGTTTTGATTTTAACTACATTCTGTAAAATCTATAATTATGACCTCCAGTAAATGGAGATCTGAATAGGTCTTAGGTTGTATTATTGCAAGAATACAAATAATTGTAAAGGATCTGCAAAATTCATATTACCAACTCAATAATACAGAATCCAGCGGTCATTTAGAGATAATGTTACCTCTACCTGCTAATTTGGTCTCTGATTTCTGCTTAATGCAGATGAAAAAGGAACAATACTCTAGAGGACTAATTAAGTATAATATGCATGTTTCTCATGATGTACACATTTCCAGTTTACAGCTACCAGAATAACTGAATCAAAGTCAGCTTAACAAAAGGGCATTCAGAATGATCCTCTTTTAAATATACACATCTTAAGCAATTTGAATATCTAGACAAAAGTCTTTTCAGTTGTATGCTTTCTTGCATATTCACCTTCATAGTAGAGAGTTTACTGCATGTCACTGTTCATTTCAAATAGCATTTAGTATTAAACTAGTCCTATGTTTTTACACTGCTAATTGGTTAAATTCATAAATTAGTGAGGCTAATTAAAATGGTATCCAAAGAAAATGCAAACACCCTAACATGTGCCTGGAAAAATAATATGGTCAGAAGCTACATTGTTAACAGCAAAAATAGTTTAAGAACATCTTGTAATTTATTATACACAGTAAATTCCTGAGCAATGGTAGTTTAAACAAAAGTAACTGTGTATTCAAAGACAACTGTTTTTGTTTTAAAGAATGCACAGTATTTCAATTCTCAAACACCTACATTGGATACTTGCAATTGGAGCTAAATTTGAAATCCATTCTTCAGAAAAAATTCTGCAATTATCATAAAAAAAAGGGATCATATGTTGGAGGCACTGCTATCCATACATAACCAAGCAATCTGGGTCCATGTAACTCTGTGCAGTGAAAAGTGGACACAACTCACCCACACACAGACACACGCAAGTAAGAGAAGATCCAAAAGACCACATAATGCCAAAAAGTGCATCAATATAATAGAACTAGCTGTGTTACCAGGCTTCGCCTTGGAAAATCTGATAGACAACAGGCCTCAGTTTTAGTGTAGCCAGTTAATCAGAGGCATCAGACATACTATACCGCCGCCCCAACCTGACACAGACAGACGCAGAGGCACAACTCCAAAGCATACAGACTTTTTATTTTTCTTTACCTTTGTGGGAAAAGTCTTCCCCGTTTCCCACAAGCACAATACTTTTCTTCTTTTTCTCCACCACTCCACCCGCCAAGCTTCGTCTACCTCCTCCTAACTCTGGCTCACGAGTAGTGTCTGCTGGCCCCTTATATAAGGAACCTGGAAATGCTCCAGGTGTTTGATGACCTGCTTCCAGCAGCACTTCCAAGTGTGGCGGAAGGACTGCCCATGAAGGCTCAGCAGTTGCTGCAGCACCCCTTGGCGGTGCCCGCGGACCCCAACAGGGCTGTACCAAACTCCTACTCCCATGGTGCCCTGCGGGAGTCCTAGGCACCACTGCAATCCAGGGGGGGTGCCATCTAGAGCTGCAGGAAAGGTAATGCTCTGTCCACACTTGTTCCCCCAATCCTCCCAGTGTGGAGGCATCAAGGCTTACATATATATGCATTTCCTTTTATTGTTTTTCGTCAGCTGTATGTTCAACTTTGTTTTTTTTTTTTTTGGTCATATACCTAGAGACAAACAAAGTTCTAACAATGAATCGAGTATATTTTAACTTACAGTATGACACATGTCAATTATGTTTACATGCTGCACATTTAAGCATCCCACGCAATGAAAAGAACGTTTTAATTTTGGGGTGGTTTTCTCTACTGCCTGCAGTGGAAGGAAAAAAGTGCCAGTAATACGATTTGGAGGCTTGTTAAACAATGGGGGTTGGCAGACATGAATGCATATGTACACCATTCCAAGTCTGCAGACGGGACTGTTTATAAGAATGAGTTTTGGGACTTTGTGAAATGTGCCAGTACTCCGAAGGCGAAAGAGAGTAAATATTAGTAACCGTTTGGTTTTCTCCATGTAATTGTATTGTAGTAATCTTTATGTGTAAAAAGACCCGTCTGTTTCAAATGTAGATAACCCAGGAAAGCACCTTTTTATTAAGAAGTGAGGTTCAAAATTGGAAAAGTAAGGATTGTACATAAAAGAGCAGGTGAAAAGAAATAATTTCATGAACTATATACAGTTTTGAGCTCCTCTCTTTTGTGGACGTGTGGGACCTGTTAGCAGAGATTAGCTAGAATTTAAATTTTTACTTGTAGCAAAGCCACATCTACAGTCACTCACTGGCACAGCACCTGATACGCAGTCAGGAGTTACAGAACAGTGGTAACCATATTTTACTTGAGCTTCGCTTCACAGCTCATTTTCCAAGCAGCACATTTCCCTAGCCTCTTTACCCTGTGCAGGATACCTTGTTATAACTTTATTATTAATAAAAAAAGTCATTAACTAAAGAACGTTTTTTACAATGTCACCAAATTTAAATCAAATCAGTTAAAGAATTTTTTATATTTTTCCATTGACCATACCACCTAGCCTCTTTTTGCTGTGCTGGACATCCCTCCTTCTTCACTCATTCCTCTCCCCTATTCCCCAGTGATGCTGATCTACTGGTGGTGTTCATTTACATAAACTTGCAATCTCACTTCTCTGTGCGATCAATTGTCAGCACTGACCCAACAAAGGATGTGGTCCAATGACATAAATCGCTCTGTTCAGCATTATTATTGACAAATTAAAAATAAAAAACAAGGGTTGGCTAACTTTTTCTACAACAGAGCCAAATTTTAATTGAGATTTTAGGGAATTTATTTTTTCTATTGGCATGGGGTTGGGTTAACCTCAAAAATTGATATGTTGAAATGTTCTTTCTTGGTGGATGCCTAATGTCCAATTTGTACAACCCAGCTAAATTTCAGCTTTTCAAATAAGCAGCAAATAGTATTTTCGTTGATGAGTGGCTAGACTTTGCAATTATGTATTTTTTACACTAGCTATGTTACCTGGCTTCACCTGGGAAATTTCCTGAGACAATGGGCCTTGGTTATAGCGCCGAGGATTAATTGGATGTATTATAAGTATTATTTAAGTAGCTGAGTACTTTTCTGTATATTGTGTATGTATATTATTAGTTCACTAGAGCTCTTTACTCTTGAACATTCTACACCATGTTCTGTTCTAATCAGGGTTAATCCTGAGCAGGGTCATGGAAGAGCCTAACTCAATAAATACAGGGTGCCAGTCCATCACAGGGTGAACACACACACACACGCACACAGTATGGCAAATTTAGCATCACCAATCTATCTAACCTGCATGTCTCTGGAATGTGGGAGGAAACCAGAGCACCCGGTGGAAGCCCAGCAGACACGGAATGAACAAGCAAACTTTACAGGGAGGACCGGAGACGTGAATCCTGGACTCCTTACTGCAAAGCAACAGCGTTACCACTGTGCAACCATGCACCACCCACTCTTGAACATGTTACATACGAGTGCACAAGTAAATTATTCCTGCAATGGATCAATTCTTGCTCTTGCTAGTGACTTGGCTTTTGTTGGTGGTCACTGCAAAATACAATTTTAGAGAAAACTGTTTTCTTTTGAATTCAAGCAAGTAATTAGTAGAAAAAATGGGAATTTTGGATTAAAATGTAATTTCACCCTGTAGCAGATCCTACAAAAGTGGTTGCTTTAGTCAGATTTGAATGTCTGTAATCTTGTACCATTACAAAGTCTTAGAGGTCTCAGATCAAAAGCAATATATACTGAACCATGGTTCCCTTTAACTTATTATATACAGCACTGACGATTACAGGCTGCATGTTTATCTGTTCTATGGAATGAAGTTAATATTTTAAGCATGGGGCAGATAAGAACAGACGAAAAGTAAGAATACGATGATCCATGTGCAGTGTATACCTCCTCTATGTTCTGTCTGTGGGTGACCCCTTATCTGAGCTGTGTAAGCATTTAAACTAACCAAGGCATGCCGTCACATCTGCTTTGTGTTGTAGAAAACTGCTTGTGGTGAGCAGATGCAGTCGACTGGCAGTTCTCCATTTGCGTTTTGCATAACAGCACAAGGAAGTCTCTCCGCAGTATTGCATGCATTTTACCACCAATAACCCCACCCCAACCACCCCCATATTCTTTGAAGTTAATGTATACAAGAGTGCTCAACAATTCAATAAAGCTTGTATCTAAATTCACAAATGTTTTAATGACCTCATTGTGAGGAGTAAGAAGTTGAGTACAGGTAGTCTGTTTGTACCCAAGGATGTCAAAAGCTAACCAATTCTTCTTTTGGTTTTGTCTAACTTTTCTTGTTCACTTTACATCTTGTATTCTATGCAGCTGAATTTTTTCCACTCACCCCCAGCCCTATTTCTCTGTGCGATTACAGCGTTAGTTTGTACAGTGGAGCTGTTCTGCTTGCAATGTTGATTTACATGATATCTACATGCTCATTTCTCTGCTCTATCACAGCTGAGGCAAAAAAAACATGCTATCTAGGAATAAATCACTCGTTACAGCTTTACTATTGACAAATATTGAGAGAAAAAAAAGGCAAAAAAAAAAACACACACCATGTGTTGACTAATTTTCTTTTTTGTATAACGTCACCAAATTTCAATCAAATCCAACACAGCATTTTTGAGATTTGGGGTATTTAGTTTTTCTAATGGGGTGGGGTTGCACTTCTAGATATTGATATATTGAAATGTCGTATCTTACCTGTTGACTGAGATGTACCATCCTGCCAAATGTAAGGTTCTTAAATATACAGGGAAGTGTTTTTGTTGATGAGTGAGCAAGTGAGGAAACTTTGCTTTTTATAGTATGCATGTGTGTCTAGACACACACACACACACAAATGAAAAGAGCAAATGTAATAAGGGCAAAAATGTGTATTTATTTTTAAATAAAGGATACTTAGGTACCTGGAATGAGTAAAATATTCAGTATGACAAAACACATTATTAATGAGAAATAGGTCACACAGACTGAAAATTCATAATAAAGGAAAAATGTTTAAGCTTATACCTTTCAGAGAGCTGACGAATCTGAGGAATTCCCATGTATTTCTGGAAGTGCTCCAACACATTTACCACCCCCTGGAGAAGATTTGCAACTTCTCCATACTGGCGCCGTCGAGTCATTGCCCTATGGACAGGAAATTTTCAAAATATGCAGTTTACTAAAAGAAACACCATATGTTATACCCATCAAAGCACAACAAGAATAAGATAAAGACTGTCTTAGAATATAATCCACACAAAACACCTTGGGTCAATCCAAGACAGACTGGTTACCTTTATTTTAATGACACCTGATCTGTCAAAACAGTAACTTGCTGTAAAATCTCTTGCTAAGCAGAATAACGTATTATTAACAGCCATGCTGATGAAAACTTACTCTAGTGAGTCAACACCACCAACTAGCATGTGCAGATGATTCAGAGATGTGATAGATGTGGTCAAGTGCCGCTTAGCATGGTCCAGCTGCTTGATATCACGGGTGATTTCCTTAACCTGCAATAAGAAATGATGCATGCTGTACAGTGCAGAATGATTAGGAAAGTCACATTAATTTACCACTGCAGAGATTGACATCTAATAAAGTTTGTTTACCATGGTAATTATATAATTTTGAGTGTGTGTGTAAATAAAGAGAAGAATCAATGTTATATTAAATGGTGACTTCTAGCTCCTTATTTTTACTACCAGTGTACTGAATAAGCAATACAAAATTGTACATACCATTTGTTCAGATTTCTCCGCTTTATCTTTAATATCTTTAATTTTTCCAAAGAGCTGTCTAATCGCTTTCTGTGCTTCTTCAAGGGCCTGGAACATAAAACAGAATATTAACTGGAGTACTATGACAATTTAAATAAAACAATATTCTAAGATGATTTCTTACTGGAGTGTCCAAAAGTTAGGGTTAGGGTTAGGGTAGTGGAGATTTAACCCATATGGGGTTAGGGTCAAAGTACATGAACAGAAAATTACTGTTTCCATATGTGTAGCCATGAAAATCATATTAAAACTTTGTAAACTGGATTAGTTAGTTCCTTAAGTATTTCTCTATCCATCCATCCTTTTTTCTAACCCACTTATCCAAAGCCTTTCCGAGTAATCATCAAGCACAAGGCACAAGCACCACCTAGACAGGGTACCAGTCCATCACAGGGCAAAACACACACCCAACAATTTAGCAATGCCAGTTCAGCTGTTGTGTATATCTTTGGACACTGGGAGGAAACTGGAGCACCTGAAGAAAAACGCAAACGAGGAGAGCATGCAAACTACACACAGGGAGCACACAGAACAGGAACATCCAACTCTGCAAAGTGAGGCAGCAGCAGTACCGTTGTGCCACCATGTCACCCAGGAATTAATTTACTTATAAATATCCAAAGAGAAATTGGTGTGGTCCCACAACACCACAAAATCTTAGCTTATATATTGATAATTAAAAGAGATTTATAACAAACACTAAAAAATACATATATAAGAGGTGTACCCTCTATATCAGCCAAAGCTGTATAATTCACTACAGGATTTTCGGTGGACAAGACCTACTTCAGCAGCACTGGGCATAAGGTGGGAAACAAACGTGGGGCAATGCATTGTACAGCACTTGTCCACACACACATTCAGGCCATTTTGTAGAAAGCAGTGTAATTCAAGTGGGTTAATGGAGCACTACTAGCAGAAAATACTTCAAGGAACAAAAAAATGAATCTGCCTAATAATACCATAAGTTCAATCACTAAAATCCCAAGATTTGCAAAACGTAAGACTGAAAAAGGCCAGTATAATTAGTTGATGTTAGTAATTTGAAGTTGGCACCCTGCCCGGGATTGGCTCCTGCCTTGTGCCCAGTGTTGGCTGGGATTGGCTCCAGCAGACCCTCGTGACGCTGTGTTTGGATTCAGCGGGTTGGAAAATGGACGGATGGATGGATAGTAATTTGAAAAGATAAAAACGACAACTATCAAGAATCTCAGAAGTGACTGCTTGAAAGACTATGGCAACATGTAATTATTTGACAGAGACAACACTTAAATCTCAAAGAAATTAAATACAATAGTGAATACAAACCTGTCTCCCATCTTGACCCACATTTGTTTGTCCTCTCACAACTGTCCTGATATTGTCGTCTAACCGCCTTAAAAGAAAATTTGCATAAATGTGAGTTTAAAGAAAAAATTAATTAATAAACATGCACAGAGGAAAAAAAATGCACTGAATTCTGCATACCTTATTTTTAACCGTATTTTGTTAACAACATCATCAATATTTGCCAGGGACTGTTGATAGGCAGAAAAAAAAATACTATTAGCAAGGTTTCAAAACATATAGATTAAACCTGTAATTAGTTGTGCATGAACCACAAAATTCATAACTGATTATTATTGCCCTTGATATGGTAATTGCAACTATTAATTTCAATCAATCGCACTACAATAAATATGTAGGATTCTTATTAAAAGTATTTGTGATACTGTTTTTGAAATACAGTAAATAAGATAGATAGATACATAGATACATACATACATACTTTATTAATCCCAAAGGGAAATTCACATAATCCAGCAGCAGCATACTGATACAAAGAAACAATATTAAATTAAATAGTAATAAAAATGAAAAGAATTAAAATAAAATTAATGTTCGCATTTACTCCCCCGGGTGGAATTGAAGAGTCAAGAGAGAGATATTTAAATAACTAGGAAATAAAAATAACACTGTTTCTTATAAATAAAAGTTATTTATAAAAAAAAAAAAAAAGTCATCACCACCACTCACCAAAATGTAAAACATGGGAAAAATGTTAAACATGAGAATGTTAAATTAGGGATCCGCTGTATTAAGAATCAAAACTTTCATGTGTATGCAAAATCAAACCAGATAAGATCTTGAATTTTACGAGACTAATGTAAAATTAAGAGATTAATGTAAACACCACCTTATAGCTCTATTGCACAAGTATGTAAAAGCATTAAATGTAATACACAGCAAGCTCAAGAAGTATTTAGATGGTGACATACTGTTATATGACTGCTGCTGCCCTTGTGTCCTTTATAAAATGTGCTAGTCATACAGCACAGTCAGTTCCAAAAACACAATCTCTGTCTAAATACTTTTAAGTTTAATTGCATGCTTACAACTATATTTGCACATTATTAGGCAATGAACTGTTACCTATATAAGACAGGGAAATATCGCAAATGCATAGGTACCATGCTATGCACAAGGGTATACCCAACCAATTGCTTAGGACAGCCTATGACCAAAGCTCTATAGTCTGGTCCAATCATTAACAACATTCATTGCATCGCCTTGTTATTCGTAATCAATCATACAAACTTGCTGCTTCTCCTACAAACCCCAACCAGCCAGTGCGGCTCTTAGTCCTTAAGCAGTTGCATTTCCATTCTTGGAGAGAGTATACTATTTGCAAGCATAAAACCGTCATCAATATTATATACTGCTATGATGAGGGATGCTTCTACAGATATATTAAACTATAAATCAGTGCCGGTTTCATAAAGCACCATTTCACTTTCTCTCCATCATCTGGAATAAAACAACAGTAACACAACTTCGGAACAGTAATTTGTGGGGGACAACATCTTTCTTGCTATGAGCGATGTTCATTTTTGAAAACCTTTGTTGGGCACAGTTTTAACTGGAGCCTTGTATTTTCATAAATATAATGCTCAATTCAGACATCTATTATGGTATAAAGAAGTATTTAACGGTTACCTGTGTCATGGACCTAATGTTACTATGGCTTAATGCATGAAAGTTGAAAATGCAACACCATGTGGATGAATTAGAGATGGTTTTTGTTTAGTTTGAATACAGTGCTCCAATATTTAGTACAGTATGTTTTTTGATCAATGACATTGCCACTGAAACAAAATTCTGTACCAAAAATTATTTTCTTCAGTTTGGTACTTAAAAATATGAGGGGCCTCATGTACAAATGGTGCATACGCACAGAAATGTTGCGTAAGAACATTTCCACGTTCAAATCGCGATGTATAAAACCTAAACTTGGCGTAAAGCCACGCACATTTCCACGGTACCTCATACCCTGTCGTACGCAAGTTCTCTGCTCGGTTTTGCAGACTGGCGGCACCCAACGTCAAAGCAGTGCTACTGTTCATATGTGGTTTACCTTTCCTTTCCTGACGTGCCTTTATAAATACACTGAAATTAATCGCATATTGTTTATTAGTGTAATGCATCTGATTATAATTAACCTGTAACGATATAATGGTCCAGGGAATAGCCCTAGTATTCCAAATACCATAACTGCTTTAGCGGTTACTCTCACTGCAACTTCTTCTTTCAGCTGCTCCCGTTAGGAGTTGCCACAGCGGATCATCTTTTTCCATATTACTCTCACTGCACCACTACTGTATTTGAGTGTGAATCACAGCAGCAGCTGATCGGAAAGAGAATTATTGTTATACAGCATCAAGCACAAGTTGTCTCAGCCACGGCAAAACGTTTCAAAGCCTTTCCTGTACGGACCTCGCGGTTCAGAAACAGTTTCATCCCAAGAAGTATAAACGCACTCAATCAATTGCTCCTTGTATAACTATCTGTACTTATAAGTAGAATTACCTCACTGTAAACTTGCACTACAGTTATAATATTGCACAACCTACGCCACTTTATAAAGCGCGTATTTACATATGATGACAATATCATTTTTAAGATGAA
This sequence comes from Polypterus senegalus, assembly GCF_016835505.1. Taxonomy (NCBI): domain Eukaryota; kingdom Metazoa; phylum Chordata; class Cladistia; order Polypteriformes; family Polypteridae; genus Polypterus; species Polypterus senegalus. The sequence goes on from NC_053159.1 coordinate 118,014,122, forward strand.
ATGCAGCAAAATATGTTTATTATATTACACAGATAGAACTTTAACTTCATTTAAATAATCTATATTATTCACTGGGTCTGGCATGAAGGATAGAATAATTAAACATGTACTACGGAGATATTTCAATCTTCCTTAAACATTTTGAAGAATCGGTGCTCTAAGCTTACAGATGGCTTAACGTCTATTACAGAGCCGATTGTGTGGCGATCGGTTACTTGGAGAAAGAAAAGCAAGGCCTGCAGGGGCGGCCACGGCAATATATATTGAATATAAAACAGAAATAGAAAATAACGACACAGCTAAAAACGCAGCGGCAAATTTCAACAAAAGTTAAATGCTTGTGTCATGAGCACGAGGCAGCTATGCAGTGTCCGCAATGGACGTGGCCATCCACCGTGCATAAGATACCATAATGACATTGGCGGGCAAAGGGGCCACCGATTCTTTCTCTGCCCAGGGCCGCCTTGAGCCTAGAGCCGCCCATGAGTACTGCTGCAATAAATAAATTTCATCAAAGGTCACGCACAATCACTGCACTGTGAAACCCATGTTTAATAATGTGTTTTAACTTCTATCATCATGAAAATGATATCATGTATACATCTCAGTATTTTAGTTATTCAAAGACCTGTAATATCACAAATGTAATGGATTCTGTGTCCTGTCGGAGGAAGAGAGCCAGTTTAAGAAGCACGTAGAGATTCACACACATAGAAGATCGCATACAAAACAAAGCATTTAACGTGCTACTTTAATTACAATGTGATTTGAGAAACTGGTTAATTAAACAATTTTAAGATGAAGTTTATGATGTTCTACTTTAATGACAAAATAAACTACATGATTAAAGTGGAAATTTCGAGATTGAAGTTGACATTTCGTGCTTTTTCCCCCACTGTATGCCTTTTTTTTCTCTGTACCCTAATAAGCTTTCATATGACACTCAGATGGTGGGCTACGACTCGCGTTTTCATGGTGACTTTGATATCTGACAACTTCTTTTTTATTTCCAGCACTGTACAACTTTGTGAACTTGAGCTTTCAAGTTTTTCCAACATGCTATGTCATTTGATCAGCTTCCTTTTGTTGATTATACCACGGTTTAAATCAACAAATAGTACGTTTTTCCTTTGCCTCCACTTGGTATCCATTGTCTTTTCACATAAGGCTGAGCTTAAGGGCTATTTATATTGATTTGCATATTCAAAGAGGCGTAGTTCTGGGAAGAATTGGGGAGGGACAGCATGCACGTGCACGAGCATTACTTTTCACGCTGACCGGGATTTATGTAGTGGAAGAACACAGAAGTTGGAGTACGCACCGATTCCTGCATCTGGATTCTTCTGTGCGTAAGCACATTTCAGTTTTTGTGCTTACGTCATGTTATAGTGCGAATTCTACACACAACGTTATGCACGAGGCCCCAGGTGATCTAGATTTAACATTACTTCTCTTTTTTTTTTTACTCAAGGCCCTGCAAATAGCATATAAAAGAAATTCACACATTTTGAAAGATGTTGAGGATCAGACTCCTAAAAATGCATTTAGCATGGTCGCCTCTATAGTCATATGACATGAGCTGACTGTGTGACTGGTTGCAGCACTCATTTGCTGTTTAGAACAGCCTTTAACATGGAAGGCTCAATGTCTGGTTGAGCAGGAGTACTAAACAGAATGCACAGTTAGTATATTACAACAGCTGCAAATGTAATCAGCTGCAATTAGTATACAATTAATTATATCTGTAATGATTTTAAACAGCAAGAAAGAAAAATCCTCAAACTAGAGGACAGTTCATTAGATGTGAATATTAACAATTTATTTGTGACGTTGCTTGAGCTATCAAAATGACTAATGAAGCAGTCACCTAAAACATTGTCTCCATTTTTTTATCACTATTCCAAATAATGGTGTGTTACAAAAAGATATTTCCTCTCAAGATATGGCATTTTTAAAATTCATAATAAATACTTTTGCACATTTTACAAATATATTTTTCACTTTGATAGATATTTACAAATAAATAAATGTTACATAATGGCAAAAGTTGTAGTCATTGTCATTCATTTAGAATTACAAGGCTGCAATCTTCAGTTTTTATGCATCGAATATTACACAAGTAGAATATTATGTAAACTTTCATATCTAATTTTGACCACAAATTCAATTTTTAACAGTATATAACCTAAACAAAATCAATTCATCCTGAATATAAAAGTCCCTGTTTTCGTATCAGCCAGGTACTTTGGGGAGCTAAATGCAATACAATGGAGTAGACTTGTTTGTGCATATTAACTTCCAGTATGTTCTTGTTCTACAAGCCTGTAATGCTGTAATATGTGTGTTTACAGTATATGTTTAGTGTGATAAAGAAAGAATTATCATCTAAGGAGAAGATGTATCTCAGAAAGTGCAAGGTATGCACATTATTTGTTCAATACCAAGTTCATATTGTTCAACAGTAAAGATAAATATCCAAAATTCTACTATTTCATAATACATAGTGAGGCAACACTTTAATTAAAGTTCACACTAATTAATATATAGTGTGTGCAACAATATTCATGCTTGAAGTTAAAGGTAAAGGTGAGCTGTATTATACTGTAACCAGTAATGGCGTACTGCACGATAACATGCAGTGAATACACTTGACTTATAGCTTTCATTTTCTGTATGTTTAGCATTCATTTGCTCAGAGGTTGATGCGCTTGATGCTTTGTGAGCAGCTCATTTTCTCCTCTCTAGTGGGCCGCTTCTTCTCTTCTTCCGTCGGCATCTTTTCGCATTAAACTGTTTACGTCAGTTTGTGTTGCAATTACTTAATACGTTTTCCTTAATTTTTCACTTAAACTGGCACTTAAGTGTTCAATCTGCCTCAAGAATGATTTAAGATATAACAAGGTAGAGGAAGTGACGGCGAAGGTGGTAAGGATGTGAATACACATGCACCGCACGGCCGCCCTGCTGCACGCTGCCTAGTGTTGATTCTACAATAAAACAAAATAAAAATAAAAAAACAGTAATAAAAATCAACTCCCTGAAACCAGACAGTAGAGGTCACGTGGTATATGTGTACCGAATTTCAGGTCAATAGGTCAAACGGTTTGCGAGCTACAGGTGATTTAAATTCCTGGACAGACAAACGGACAGCCACTGTAGCGTATTATATAAGAAGATATGTATAAACTAATTTGTTTGCTCATGTAAAAAAAAGCATCTCCTTAGTCAAACAATGACCTATTCAATATTAAATACACCTAGACTGCTGGTTGTGACACAGCGGAGACCACAGCACCAATAAGTAAAGAACAACATTGGTGATTATTTTGTATATGTAATTAATTCTATCGAATACAAAATAGATAAAGAACACAATAAAATGCAACAAAGATGCTTTAAATGAAAATTAAAGCTTCACTTGAGCATTAAAAATGCTGTTAATAGAAATTAGTCACAATAAGACTTGCAATTAGAGAGCTATATTTTTAAATGGTTTAGTTTAAAATAAAAACATTAAGACTAAAGGAATTGTAAGTTAAAGTCTTAAAACAAAACTGTCTCTTTATACAGATGGCAAGGTGCAATAGAATATGAACCCATTCTCATCGCTATAGGATTCAATATTAAATGTACAGTACTGGAGAATTTTGTAAAATTGAAGCATTCAAGATTAATTTGAACAAGAGCATATTAATCCTTTTCTATAGCCATGCATGTTATCATAAATTTGATCAGTTAGCATTAACTGTCCCACAATTTATATACCTAAGAATTATTAAATTGCACAAAAATGTAATTATCTATTCAAATTTAAAGTCTTTATCAAATAAATTATACAATTGCCATGTATTCATCTTATATTAGCCATCAGAATAAAATTTAATAATATAATATTAATTGCATTAGTAAAAGTAATTATTAAGTAGCATCTATTTAATAATATACATGCCCTCAATATATTGTACAAAACGATCTCATAGCTCACGATTGTGTATCACACACTCATCTCCCTTGACTCAGTCTACCAAAAATGTCAGGTACTTATTTCACTTGATCACATGCTTAAACAATACAGATACAAAATGCTTATTACAAATATTTGTATGTCAGATAGCTAAACATTCAGACTGATTAAATGAAAGAATGGCACACGGATTGAGCAATTGGTTGGAATAAAAATATGCAGCCATAGGGGTCCTGCAGGAAATGAACCCGAAAACCACTGGAATAATCTTCAAACTTAGTTTCAGGATCTTCATGCCCTTCAAGAACTTCAGTCTACACCACAGGTGATGGAGTCTGCAGCTCAAAATAAGTTACTAGCCCTGTACCCCTGAAAGTGTATTGGAATTGTATCTGTGGGATTTAGGTCTCATCTTGCTTTGGTTCTATTTCTGGCAGGTTCTGGTATTTTAAGGATGAATTCTGCTTTATGTTGAAGTGGTTTCTTTTTTCTCTTTATCAACGGTCTTACTTTATTTTGGTCACAACAGGAGGGGTTCTATGGAGGTAAATGTACTAAAAAATTAGTGAGTGGCATTTGCATGGATTGTTACCAATACGTATTTATTTTTAGGATGCTTAGCAGCAAAATCTTTTCTTTGGGTCCTTAGTATATAGTTTGCTTTACCAATGTTGAACACCTGTTGTAGAAGCTATTGATGCTGCTTGTTGGGGAACTACCTTGATTACTGGCCTGTGGAGATGTGAATTCCAATTCAAACTGAAACCAAGAACTCCTGAGTCTACAACTCAAGATTTATTAAGCAAAAGAAATACACCAACTTAGTTACAAGTTCTGGTTAGTAGTTGAGAACACACACAGAAGGCTCTAGTAATATTAAAACATGTTATTTTTATTGGGGTAAAAATATAATCTTTTAAAAAAAATGATTAACTGCCGCTAATAATAACACACATTTTACTACTGCTGCAGTTAAAGCTAACAGAAAGAATATTTATAAGTAGCATTTCAAAAAGGACATCATCTTATATATATATATATATATATATATATATATATATATATATATATATATATATATATATATATATATATACACACATACACACACATACATACACACACACAGTGCATCCGGAAAGTATTCACAACGCATAACTTTTCCCACATTTTGTTATGTTAAAGCCTTATTCCAAAATGGATTAAATTCATTTTTTTCCTCAGAATTCTACACACAACACCCCATAATGACAATGTGAAAAAGGTTTACTTGAGGTTTTGCAAATTCATTAAAAATAAAAAAAAAATGAGAAATCACATGTACATAAGTATTCACAGCCTTTACTCGATACTTTGTCGATGCACCTTTGGCAGCAATTACAGCCTCAAGTCTTTTTGAATATGATGCCACAAGCTTGGCACACCTATCCTTGGCTAGTTTCGCCCATTCCCCTTTGCAGCATCTCTCAAGCTCCATCAGGTTGGATGGGAAGCGTCGGTGCACAGCCATTTTAAGATCTCTCCAGAGATGTTCAATCGAATTGAAGTCTAGGCTCTGGCTGGGCTACTCAAGGACATTCACAGAGTTCTCCTTTGATATCTTGGCTGTGTGCTTAGGGTCGTTGTTCGCTAAAAGATGAACCGTTGCCCCAGTCTGAGGTCAAGAGCGCTCCGGAGCAGGTTTTCATCCAGGATGTCCCTGTACATTGCTGAGGTCATCTTACCCTTTATCCTGACTATTGTCCCAGTTCCTGCCGCTGAAAAACATCCCCACAGCATGATGCTGCCACCACCATGTTTCACTGTAGGGATGGTATTGGCCTGGTGATGAGTGGTGCCTGGTTTCCTCCAAGCGTGACGCCTGGCATTCACACTAAAGAGTTCAATAGCTTTATTTAAATAACTTTAAATAAAAGATAGAAATTGATTTGCATTTCATTGAGGGAAATAAGTTTTTGAACCCTCTAACAAAAAAAGACTTAATACTTAGTGGAAAACCCTTGTTTGCAAGCACAGAGGTCAAACGCTTGTAATTGATGACCAAGTTTGCGACATTTTAGGAGGAATGTTGGTCCACTCCTCTTTGCAGATCATCTCTAAATCCCTAAGGTTTCGAGGCTGTCTCTGTGCTACTCTGAGCTTGAGCTCCCTCCATAGGTTTTCTATTGGATTAAGGTCCGGAGACTGACTAGGCCACTCCATGACCTTAATGTGCTTCTTCTTGAGCCACTCCTTTGTTGCCTTTGCTGTATGTTTTGGGTCATTGTCGTGCTGGAACACCCATCCACGACCTATTTTCAGTTTCCTGGCAGAGGGAAGGAGATTGTCGCTCAGGATTTCACGATACATGGCTCCGTCCATTTTCCCAAGTACGCGCATTAAGTTGTCCTGTGCCCTTAGCAGAAAAACACCCCCAAAGCAAAATGTTTCCACCCCCATGCTTGACGGTGGGGACGGTGTTTTGGGGTCATAGGCAGCATTTT